>NW_007252888.1:758309-759763 GCF_000164805.1 Carlito syrichta | reverse complement strand
TTTGAGTTGGAGTCTCACTCTGTTGCCCAGACTGGAGTGCAGTGGCCGCTCCCGGCCACCGCAGCCTCGACCTGCTGGGCTCCGGCGATCCTTCCGCCTCAGCCTTCCGAGTAGCCGAATTACAAGCATGTGCTACCACGCCCAGCTGATTTTTTTATTTATTGCAGAGATGAGGTCTTGCTGCCCAGGCGGGTCTCGAACCCGCGGGCTCAGGCAATCCACTCACCTCAGCCTCCCAAAGCGCGGGATTACAGGCTGAGCCACCGAGCCCGGCTATATTGGGTTTTCATGGGGTCTTCTTAGTGTTCATCTCATCACTGCCCCCAAATGACTATGGGCAAGGACTTTTATCGTTTCCTGGATCAGGTTTTCTTTATTAAAATCCACACTCCAGTGGGGCTGTGGGAGAGGATGCTGGGAGCACGGAGCGACAAAAAAGTGTTTTTGGACCTTAGTCCCAAGACCCGGGAGCAAACTAATGCCAGCGACTTCCTGGTGTGGTAACACCTGCGATTTCACAGCAGATGCGATGCAGCAAACCCACTTGTGGTTAACTGGATACGATCAAAACACCTTCAGCTTTCAAAACCAAGTGTGACCCCAGAAACAGGCTTTTACTTGAGCTGTTAATCATCCTCAATCCTCCCCTGGCTGCAGGCATTTCTAATGCCGGGAAGTCAGACCTTCTCAGCTGCTCACTGCACAGCAGCCACTGCGCGGATGGTGATGGATTTTGATTTCCCTTAGCACAGTGTAGCATCCGCCGACAGAGGCAGGCGGCCTTTGCCTGGGGTGATGCTGTGCTTGTAGGTGGTGAAAGCTGCTGGACCCCTGAGGAACAGAGAAGGAGAGAGCTCAGCACAGTTCTGGAGCTGGCTTGGAAACCCAGAGAGGAGGGCGGGCCACCGTGATCAGAGAAGATTCCCCCCGACCCCCCCCCTTTTTGTTAGTGATAGGGTGTTACTCTGTCGCACATCTTGGAATGCAGTGATGCAATGCTGGCTCATTGCAGCCTTAAACTCCTGGACTCAAGGGATCCTTCCCCTTCAGCCTCCCAAGTAGCTGGGACTACAAGGGAAGGTCTGATTTCCTGTCATTAGAAATGCCTGCAACCAAAAGGAGAATTGATGATCTACCAACAATTTTAAAAATTAGCCAGGCGTGGTATGTTGCCCAGGCTCATCTCCAACTCCTGGTCTCAAGAGAGCCTCTCTCCTTAGCCTCCCAAATAGCTAGGACTACAGGGGCAAGCCATCATGCCTGGTTGATTTTTAAAAAATTTTGTTTTTAGAGATAGGGATCTTGCTATGTTGCCCAGGCTGATGGTGAAATCCTGACCTCAAGTGATCCTTCTACCTTGACTTCTCAAAATGTTGGGATTACAGATGTGAGTCACTGTGCTCAGTCTTTCTCTCTCTCGACCTGGGTTTTTTTTTTTTTTTTTTTTTTTTGAG
>NW_007252888.1:701874-757769 GCF_000164805.1 Carlito syrichta | reverse complement strand
GCCACTGCACTCCAGTCTGGGCGACAGAGTGAGACTCCAACTCAAAAAAAGAAAAACAAAGAAAAACTCACTGGTCTGTGTGTGCCTCAATAAACCAATTGTCAAAGTACCTTGTTCATCATTACCGTATTACCGTTATCACCACACTTCATGACTTTTTAAGTTCTCTTTTAAAAACATGACGATCCTTCTTATTAAGTGTTAATATGATGGCCATAATATGAAGGAGTAGTGAATGAGCACTGCAGCCACATTCAACTGGTCTTGTTTTGTTATAGTTAAATAGATCTTCTGGCCAGGCATGGTGGCTCATGTCTGTCATCCCAGCACTTTGGGAGGTGGAGGCAAGAGGATTGCCTGAGTCTGTGGGTTCGAGACCAGCCTGGGTGACATGGTGAAACCTTATCTCTACCATCAATCAGAAAATTAGCCAGGCATGGTGGCATGTGCCTGTAGTTCCAGCTACTCGGAAGGTTGAGGTAGAAGGATCGCCTGAGTCCAGCAGACTGAGGCTGCGGTGACCGTGAGCGTGCCACCGCATTCCAGCCTGGGTGACAGAGTGAGACTATGACTCGGAAAAAAAAGAAAAAAAAAAAGAAAAATGGATCCTCTGAAGGCCAACCGAGGCACAACACGTCCCCAGATGATCTCGTCTGTCCTCCAATCATCATTTTGACACATTAATTTCCAAGATGGCCACTGGAGCCAACATTTCATGCCAAGCAGTTGTTCAGTTGATTGCATATTTGACTTTGTTCCCTGTGGGGTTGCCTTTAGGTACATGTAATGCAAAACTCAAGCTGGGGCTTCTTAATGTGGTGAAAATTACAGTGATTTAGCCCTCATGCTACTTTCAATTTGCCAGCCATATTTTATGGGCACACTGGTGGAGTATGTGCTGTCGGCTGGATGTTAAAACCATATTTTGTTAATTAGAGACCTCTAATAAATACATCACTCATTTTTTTATGGCAAGTGAGTCCATGCTTGATTCAGAAAGTTTGGCATCTGGCTCTGATTAAACCTTGCAGGATAGTTTCGGAAGTTCCCCCAACCCTCTTTCTTCACCTGCTTGGGGGGAATTAAGCTGGCAACATTACTTCTGCAGAGACAAGGTCAGAAGGGAGATTGATCATTGGAAACAGGTTGTGCAGGATGAAAACAGCAAATTAGACACATATCCCTGGCATCAGGACCCTGCTTGCAAGATTTGACTTTTCCTTTTCTACTGGGGAAAAAGTCAAACTATAAGCCTCCTCAAATTCTTTGTGGAACAAGGAAGAGTATACTTAGATACATATATTCTCTACATACAAAACTTGAAAAACATTATTTTAGGAAAGGCCAGGCACGGTGGTTCACGCCTGTAATCCTAACACTTTGGGAGGTTGAGGCGAGAGGATTGCTTGAGCCTGAGGGTTTGAGACCAGCCTAGGCAATATAGCAAGATCTGGTCTCTACAAAAAAAAATAATAAATAATTAGCCAGGTATGGTGGTGCATGCCTGCAGTCTCAGCCTTTCAGGAAGCTGAGGTGGAAGGATCACGTGAGCCCAAGATTTTGAGGTTGCAGGGAGCCATGAGTGTGCCGCTGCACTCCAGCTTGGGTGACACAGTAAAACTCCAACTCAAAAAAAAAATACTATTTTAGGGAGGTCCAATTACAGTAACAAATTACATTTTATAGATGACTTTCTTGGTCCTTTGTTCAAACGCAAACTGATGGTTAGCATATGACAGGTGATATGTGGGCAGCACCAGCGTGAGAGCTCAGATCTCCAGCTCTTAGGCTCATTTGACCTCTGTCCGCCTCAGATGACCTGTCTGCAAACTGGGGTGGGAGATGATCATAGGCTGTGGGAAACGGTTCTATGTTTGAAGCTTGTCCCACTGTGCTGTAGATTTCAAGATGAAAAGATCTGTTGCTATTTTAAAGAATAACGACAGGTTATTTTCCTGACGAGACTGGGGGAAACCCTAAGAGCCTCAGTCTCCCAA
Organism: Carlito syrichta; assembly: GCF_000164805.1. Classification (NCBI taxonomy): domain Eukaryota; kingdom Metazoa; phylum Chordata; class Mammalia; order Primates; family Tarsiidae; genus Carlito; species Carlito syrichta. The sequence continues at coordinate 755,772 of NW_007252888.1, read as the reverse complement.
AACACAAGAAGATGTCATAGAGAGAGCCTGAGAGAAGCCTGTCTCTCCCTGATCCTCCCTTATTTAATAATCAGACATCTATCTAGTGTTGCTAAGTGCACGCCTCTGTGCGAGGCTGCCATAACTTGGAGAGTCTTGTAGCCTGACTTTAATTTTCAGCCTCAAGGTGGGAGGTGGCAGGAACGTGCCTTGTGCATATGTGATGAGACTTCGACAAATATTCATCAGACATTTTGCTAGGCGCTGGAAGTTCTCTATTGAAAAAGGTCACGACTTGGTGGGAAGGAGAAAAGGGACACCTAACCCCAACCCAAAGCATGAGGGTCTCAGAGGAAGGCACATACACCAAGCTCACTGGTCTCTAAGGCCACAGCCTCACGAGGGCGCTCGCGGGTGCCCCCTCCATCTCTTTAGCCCCATCCATTTGCCATCCACTTGTCCATTTTTTGCCCATCCATATGCCATCCACTTGCCCATTGCCATCCACATTGCCCATCCACTTGCCCCATCCATCGCCTGGTCTCTTAAATCTCACTTTGATGTTCTTTCACCCAATGCATTAGCTCTGAAGACCCCATTTCCTAATTCATTAGGAAAATTAAAGACAAGCCTGGGCAACATTGCAAGACCCCGTCTCCATAAAAAAAATTAAAAAATGAGTTAGGCGTGGTAGCATACCCTTTGTCTCAGCTATTTGGGAGGCTGAGGCAGGAGGATCGCTTGAACCCAGGGTTGGAGGCTGCAGTGAACAATGATCACGCCGCTGCACTCCAGCCTGGGCAACGGAGTGAGACCCTGTCTCTAAAAAACAAAACAAAGCAAAAAAAGCTAAAAATAATACATTAAAAAAAAGAAAATAAAAACAATCAGAAGATAACTTACTAGTGTTTCCGCAATGACTCTCCCATGGCAAACACCTTCTGCCTAGACAAAAGGAATGACCCATTCATTTTTCAATCTAAGGCCGATCTCTTCTTTATGCACCGGAACTCATTCCTTCTGACCTGCTCAAGAGGTCCCTTCAGTGCTTCTCTCCTGCATTATGACACTTCTCTTCCTTCTAACGGATCACTCCCATTATCATCAAACTTGCTGAATTATCTCTTGTCTAAACAATTCCTTCCACTGAGCCCACTCTGCATTACTCTGCATTCCTTTATAACAAAACTCTTTGAAAGAATTTTTTAAGGAATCACTATCTTTACTTCCCACCATCTCATTGTTTTTTGTTTTTTGTTTTGAGTCAGAATCCCGCTCCATTGCCCAGGCTGGAGTGCAGTGGCTCGCTCATGGCCACCCCAGCGTCGACCTGCCGGGCTCAGGCGATCCTTTTGCCTAAGCCTTCCAAGTAGCCGGAACTACAGGCACATGCTACCACGCCTGGCTAATTTTTGATTTATTGTAGAGATAAGGTCTTGCCAAGTTACCCAGGCTGGTCTCGAACCCGTGGGCTCAGGCAATCCACTTGCCTCGGTCTCCTGAAGTGCTGGGATTACTGGCTGAGCCACTGAGCCCGACCTCTCATTTTTTCTTGAACTAATCCTAATTGCGATCTGTCTCTAATAAGCTTCTGGGCATATATCCAAAGAACATGAAATCAGTATGTTTAAGAGACTCCCACGTTTATTGCAGCACCATTCACAACAGCCAAGATATAGAATCAACCTAAGTGTTCATCCATGGATACGTGGATAAATAAAATGCAGTGTATACATATATATAAGGGGGCTCCTAAAAAAGCAAAATTTATTTATAAAGGATTGTATATTTATTCCTGCATGTTTAAACTTCAGTCACCTTCAAAGTACTCTCCATTTGATGCAATACACCTATCGAGACACTTTTCCCACTGCTCAAAACAGCTTTTGAACGCATCCATTTTGATGCTTTTTAGTGCTTCTGCCATTATTTGTTTCACCTCTTCCACATTGGCAAAATGTTTCCCTTTGAGGACTTTTTTCATTCAGGAATATAAACAGAAAAGTCGCTTGGAGCAATATTGGGTGAAAAGGAAGGGTGGGGTACAGGGGTCATGCTGTTTTTGGTAAAAAAACAAAAACAAAATAAAAAAAAAACTCTTGAACACTCAGCACAGTGTGGGCAGGCATGCTCATAAATCACCCATCACAAAATAGGCAAATGCGTTGAAAGGCTCACCCCCCCAAAAAAAATCATTAAAGCCGAATGCAGCCTCTCACAACAACACTAACTGGTACACTGATGCCGATGGGTTCCTAGAACAGTTACCTAGCGGGGAAGCCTTCCCTCTCAAAAATAATTCTGGATTTTTCTGGTACACACACACACACACACACACACACACACACACACACACACACACACACACACACCACAGACTGAGTTATTATTAAGCACCGTCACCCCCCACAACATAGTGAAATCTCTCCATTTGTCACAACACAGATGAAGCTGGAGGACATTCTGTTAAGTGAAATAAGCCAGGCACAGAAAGGCAGATATCACATGATCTCACTCATATGTGGAATTTTAAAAAGTTGATCTAACTCATAGAAGTAGAGAGTAGACTAGTGGTTACCAGGAGACGAGGTTGTTTGCGGGGAGGAGGAATGGGAAGCTGTTGGTTAAAGGATGCATAATTACAGCTAGATAGGAGGACTTATAAAAATGTGTCGGGGTGTGATAGCCTATGCCTATAATCCTAGCACTTTGGGACGCCGAGGCAGAATTGCTTGAGCCTAGGAATTCAAGACTAGCCTGGGCTGGGCTAGGCGATGATGCCTGGTAAGTTAGGTGTATTAAATACATTTTCTTTTTTATTTTAACTTTTTAATTTCAGTAGATTTAGGAGGTACAAGTGGTTTACTGTTACATGGCTGTATTATATAGTGACGAAGTCTGGGCTTTGAGTATACCCATCACCCCCACCTATGCACATTGTACCTTACAGGTGATTTTTCATCCCTCTTCCCCTTCCCAGTCTTCCCTTCCTGAGTCTCCAATGTCCATGACACCATTCTTTATGCCTTTGCAGACCCCCAGTTTAGTTCCCAGTTGTAAGGGAGAACATATGGGATTTGGTTTTCTATTCCTGAGTTAGTTCACTTAGGATGATGTTCTCCAGTTCCATCCAAGTTGCCGCAAAAGACACGATTTCATCCTTTTTGATGGCTGGATAGTATTCCACGGTATGTATGTATATATCATGTCAAAAATGATATATATATATTATATATCACAGGTCAGATACTATTCGTATATATACACCACATTTTCACTATCCTCTGATCTATTGATGTGCATTAAATGCATTTTTTACTTAAGACACTTTCTTTTCTGTTATTGGTATCTAATCTACTTAAGATATTTTCCATTTGCCATGGGTTTATCAGGACGCAACTTCATCATAAGTCAAAGAGCATCTGTATTAGCAAAACCTATCGGCTCTATTTTCAATGTATATCTTGAATCTGACACTCTTCATCATCCCTAGCCTTCTCTCTGTTTAAAACACCGACATTTCTCACTTGTAGGATTGGAGTAACTTCTTTCTTGACTGGCAGCTCTGAATCCACTGCTCCCCTCTCTTTCACCTGTTCCCCATAAGTAATTCTCTGATGCAAATCTGATCATGTCGCTCTTCTGCTCAAAGTGCTCCAAAGGTTTCTCATCTTGCAAAAAAAAAAAAAAAGCCCAAGTCCTTGGTCTGTTCTGCAAGAACATGGTCTTGAACTCCTGGGCTCAAGATAAGATCTATCTTATCTTCAGTCCCACCCCCTCGCCCCCATTTCCTTCCAAACCTCATCTCCTGACAATTTCCCGTTGTTCACTCCGCTCTGCCCACTGCCTCCTGGAGGGTTTTTGAACACGTCAAGTGAGTTCTCACCTCACAAGAGAGCTGCGCCTTTGCACGTAGTATTTCCTCTGCCCCGAATGCTCTTTATTGAACATCTTGTGAGGCTCACTCCCTCACTACTGTCAAGGATAGCGAGGCTCAGTCTCACCTCTTCATGTAGGACACCTTACGAGACGAACACACTTGTCCGAGAGATAATACATTAAAGGCTTGAAATAAAGCATAGTTTTAGCTTTCTATGTCCAGGGTATGTGTCAAAGATAGTTCTGCTGACGGGTAACAGCTATATTCCTAGCCAAGCAGTTAACCACTTGTATGAAAGTGCAGTCTGCAGTCAAGGTGTATTTTGATAATCTGCTGAGGCGGGCAAGTCTGGGATGGGAGGGCCAAGGTCAGGCGCAAGCTCTGCTCTTCTTTTTTTTTTTTTTTGAGTTGGAGTCTCACTCTGTCGCCCAGACTGGAGTGCAGTGGCCGCTCCCAGCCACCGCAGCCTTGCCTGCTGGGCTCCGGTGATCCTTCCGCCTCAGCCTTCCAAGTAGCCAGAATTATAGGCATGCGCTACCACGCCTTGCTGATTTTTTATTTTTTATTTTTTTATTGTAGAGATGAGGTCTCACCTGCCCAGGTGGGTCTCGAACCCACAGGCTCAGGTAATTCACTCACTCAGCCTCCCAAAGGCGTGGGATTACAGGCTGAGCCACTGAGCCTGGCGAGCTCTGCTCTTCTTAATTGGGGTTGGAACGGTGGTGGTGGTGTGATCTGGTTACAGGTGGGGTTAGGAGGGAAAGAGCAACCCCTCTGTTATATTTTAACAAAGGCAAACATGGACAAACATGGGCAAACACTGAATCCTAGGTTGGCTGGATCTTAGGTTGATTCAATATAGTGCTTTGGATAATCGTGTGAACTTAGTGTTTACTTTCTTAACATTTCTAAATTTTAACTTAGCCAATTTACGGTAGACTGCCACACAACCACTGACCACTCCTCCGCCTTGATGACTGGCACTACCACTGTAGAACTGATCTGTGGTGATCTCCATTGGTCCCCTAGATGATGAGAACTGCAGGCCCAGATGGGACGTGGTCTTGGTCATTTTCCAAAACTCAGAGTTTCAAATCTCTGGGGAAAGAAAATTACATTTGAGCCCTTAGAACAATTCTAACCAAAAATTAAGTTTAATTAAAGGGAAATTAGCCTGGGCAACAGAGTGAGACTCTGACTCAAAAAAAAACAAAAACAAAAACAAAAAAAAACAGGAAAAAGAAAGAACGAAAGAGAAAAAAAGAAAAGAAAGAAAACACCTTAAATAAAGCCTCAGCTCTAAAGAAAAAAAAGGAAATTAACTGAAAAAATTGGAAACACATTCTATTGATGTCAATCCCAATTGCTTTATAGGAAATAAAACTTTCAGTAAAAAGAAAAAAAAAATAAGGAAAGGAGAAAAATACACATGATTTAGAGAGAACAGTTGTTTTTTTTCCCTCTGAAATTTGCATCAAGACATTTGAACCCAAACTATGGTTTATCTTTAGCAACGTAGTGATGGGTGTGGTGGATTTGACATGTGGTCATCAGCTTAGCGTCTTTTTCTTGTTCTAATTTTCCTTGAAGTCAGTGTAAGATCCTCTATACTTTAACCTGCTTAGTCAAAGACCATCCCTCATTCTTCCTTTTTTTTTTTTGAGTTTGAATCTCACTCTGTCACCCAGGCTGAAGTGCAGTGGTACACTCATGGCCACAGCAGCCTCGAACTGCTGGGTTCAGGATCCTTCTGTCTCAGCCTTCCAGGTAGCTGGAACACAGCCATGCACCACCACAACCGGCTAATTTTTTGATTTATTGTAGAGATGAGGGCTCACTATGTTGCTCAGGCTGGTCTCGAACCCCTGAGTGTAGGCAATCCTCTTGCCTCCACCTCCCAAAGTGCTGGGATTACAGGCTCGAGTCATCTCTCCCAGTCTTTTTTTTTTTTTAAGCCAAGTGTCCTCCCACCTCCCTCCTTCCCTCCTACTCCCGCTTCTTACTTCTTGGTTTTGACAGTTTCTCCCTGCAGCAAAGGGGACGTTTTTCTGTGATTACGTATGTTCTTACGGCTCCCAACTGCTTTTACTCTCCTTGGATTAACTTGGCTTCTTTACTTCCATTTTAACTTGGCTTAGAAAACTGGCCTTCCACACCCCATACTGCTTTCATTGTCTTCTTTCTGTTTTTCTTTTTATTCAGACAAAATATCTCATCCAAAGAAGAAATATTTAAAGCGAGATGCTGCTTCTCCCAGCCCCTTCCTTTTCTTGTGCTTCTATCACTCCTATAGACGCCTAAAATATGGGAAACAAGACGCAGGTCTGGAACCACCATGTGCCTTTCAACCCTGCTGAAAAGGGAAAAGCTACCTGATTGTTTCCCGCTGGGAAGACCGTGGCGCTTTAGAGGAGACATCAACTCCCCGGGAAATATTTCTTTTGAAAATATTCCACAAATATCCAGGCAGCGCTGAAGCCCCAGCCAGCTCACACAGCGAGGTGGCCAAGAGTTTGACTCTGAAGCCAGGATGCAGGGTTTGCAGCCAGGTTCTTCTCACCAGCAGTGTGACTCTCAGGCATGTCACGCGACTTCTCTGAACCTTCGTTTTCCAAGCCATACAGTGGCAACAGTAGTACCTACTTAATAACATCATTGTCAAGTTGAATTCGTGCACGTGAAGCCTATGCCTGACATTCATTGTGAGAAATGTCCACTACGCTTGTTGCTCTTCGACCCTAATATTGTACCTGTGAGCCTCCAGGCCTTTGCTACTTTCTCCCAAGTTCAATGACTTTTCCAAGGTCACTTCCAGATAGCATCTCTCCCCCTTTTCTCGCTGCTGATCTCCATCTGTGAGTCTGTACCCGCCTTCCCTTTCTGTGAATTTCTTTCACCCTGTCCACCCTCCATACCCCTGAGGATGGCTGGCTGTCTGGATTACTATAGGCTGCTGTTCCAATTCTCTCTATGCATGTTCTACCTGTTGGACCAGACTTTTTTTCAGCACCTGATGCTGGCTCCACTTCCCCAGAAGCTGCTCCACCCGGTTGACATGTCCAATTCTGGTGTGAGCCCCTCCCAGATCTCTTGCTGTGCTGTGTGGAACTGAGTCATATTCAGGGACGTCTGAAACACGGTGTCCTCCCTTCTCTTCCATGCCACCTCTTTCTTTAATTTTTTTCAGAGAGATGGAGTCTTACTATGTTGCCCAAGCTAGCCTTAAACTCCTGGCCTCAAGCGATTCTCTTGCCTCGGCCTCCCAAAGCACTGGGATTACAGGTGAGAGCCACTGAGCCTGGCCCAGTTCTTTCTATACAAATAATTTATTCCTTCTCTGAACCTTTGATTAATCACTTTGCCAATTTCCTTCTGTAGCACTTATTCTATCTTGTGTTAATTATTATTTGTCAATTCCCTCCAATAAGATTAAAAGTTTCATGAGGGTAGAAACTTTGTCTTAAATTCAACATTCTTCTAAATATCGTAAATATTGTGGACACCAGAAATTTCAGGACATATTTAAGCCTTCCTTTCTAAGAATACTAGACTTTGTGGGCTGACATATCAACAACATCCTACTGTTTTAGCTATCAATCAAAAATCTAAAATTTTTTTTTTTTTTGAGTTGGAGTCTCACTCTGCCGCCCAGACTGGAATGCAGTGGCACACTCCCAGCCACCGCAGCCTCGACCTGCTGGGCTCTGGCGATCCTTCCGCCTCAGCCTTCCGAGTAGCTGGAAACTACAGGCATGCACTAACACGCCCGGCTAATTTTTGATTTATTGCAGAGATGAGGTCTCACCAAGTTGCCCAGGCGGGTCTCGAACCCGTGGGCTCAGGTAATTCACTCACCTTGGCTTCCCAAAGTGCGGGATTACAGGCTGAGCCACTGAGCCTGGCCAGAAATTCAAATATTAATTGTCAACTTTCTACATGACCCAAAGAATCTGCCCATGGCATTCTGGTACATATTAAAACTAGGACTGTAACAACACTTTTCTATGGAAACTGCCACACTTTGGCATCCTAATTTTTTTTTTTTTTAGTTGGAGTCTCACTCTGTCGCTAGGCTGGAGTGCAGTGGCATACTCACGGCCACCGCAGCCCCAACCTGTTGGACTCAGGCAATTCTTCTGCCTCAGCCCTCCGAGTAGCTGGAACTGCAGATGTGTGCCACCATGCCTAGCTAATTTTTAAATTTATTGTAGAGATGAGGTCTCGTCATGTAGCCCAGGCTGGTCTTGAACCCCTGGGCTCAGGCAATCCTCTCGCCTCTGCCTCCCAAAGTGCAGGGATTACAGGTGTGAGCCACCATGCCAGGCTTCCTAATTTTAAATAAAGCCAAAGATGAAAAAATATTGTCAAAGGAGTGAGGCCGTGATGGTTCAGGTGTTGGAAATTGGATTATTGAATACAAGTAAAGTGAATTGGAATCATTTACGTGAAAAGACTATTGAGAAGTAACGTAGCTCTAATGAACTCAAAGCATGTTGCAAAACAGAGATCTTAGGGCAAAAGCCGTTATCTCGATTGAAGACAAATAAAGAAGTTTGCTTCAACTACAGAAGGAAGAATTAAAGTTTGTTATGAAGCCAAATATTAGCAGTAACTGACGATAATTACTTGCATGCGTTACTGGTGGACTGGACATAAGGTTTCCTTAGAAAACTTATCCACAACGAAAGGTCTGACTCTCTGAAACAGTTTGAGGGCAGTATCCTTCAAGGTGGCAGAATAGATAAGATGCATCTTGAGGGTTCCTTTCAATCATATTTATTATCCTTATTTTGGTAGCTTTCTAATAATGCACCCAGTACTTGCACATTGAAAGATACCATACCTGGGTCTGGACTGGTTCTTAGGGGTCTAGGGGCACTGAATGTTCTCAACAGAGGAATCAACCACTAAAGGTCTACAAGTCACTGAACTTTATGGTTTTAACACATTACCAGTAACAGTTGCCTTACTAAGAACATCGATACTAAAGAATAATTTTCAGAGTGATTTAAAAATAATGACGTCCCCTACTCCTAGACCCCTCCTCCTTCAAACCAACCAACCAACCAACCAACGAACCAACCAACCAACCAACCAAAAATCTACCCCAGACTTTTGTTGATTTGTGCAGTAAGCATGGAAGCATAAGTTATTTAGATGAATCAAGTTACAGAGTGCCACGATAAAGCACTGGATACTCTCATTCAAAGCATGTATTTGATATATTTTCTTATTTGGCTATGGGTGATTTTCTTAACTCTCCTCTTATTTTATTATTTTGCACTGGCTATTGGCCTAATGTCATGACTTAAGCCCTGTTACTTGTCAATAGTTAATTAGCTTCGATTTCAGCTATAAGGAAGAGAAGGGTGGTGATGAATGGTTTTTACGTTTGTGTTGGTTCCTACTAAGCCTTAGTCAGTCAATATTTCAGCTACTTGAGGGTAGAAACTGATGACATAATTATTTGTAATGAGGACAGGAATTTCTCAATGGATACTCAGGAGAGCTGAGCATGAGAAGGTCTCTGATAATGTGCAGGATGTTTTAATGTTTTTCTCTGATATCTAAAAGTGTTAATTACAGAAGTGAGAAAAATATGAACTTCATAGGGATCATGATAGACTATCAGAAAAGGGAAAGGACTGTGGTTAAAAGTAAAATTTAATACAGGCTAAAATATACCAATTATGCTAGAAGACATAAAATATATTTCTGGAAAGCTGGTGAAAGAGAAAAGGCTGTAGGTGGTGGGGGAGTGGGGGTGGGGAGAGAGAGAGAGAGAGAAAGAGACTCACTTTGTCACCCAGGCTGGAGTGCAGTGGCATGATCATGGCTTACTTCAGCCTCTACCTCCTGGGCTCAGGTGGTCTTCCTGTCTCAGCCTTTCGAGTAGCTGGGACTACAAGCATGCACCACCACACCTGGCTAATTTTTTAAATTTTTGTTTAAAGCTTTCCCTGTGTTGCCTACGCTGGTCTTGAACTCCTGAGCTCAAGTGATCCTCCCACCTCAGCCTCCCAAAGTGCTGGGATTACAGCATGAGCTGCCACACCCAGCTGAAACAGAGTTGAGGAGACTGCTGGAAGGGCTGCTGGGTGGTCCTGCTGGGATATCAAACCAGATACACACACTTCCTGCCCGTGACAGCTTTTGGGACCAGGCCAGTCAGAGCCAATGCGGAGCCGGAATGTCCCTCACAAGGAGGAAAGTGAAGACTCAGCAGGTTCTTATTCCGGAGCGTCTTTCTCTTCACCTGAAGAGTTAGACTTGTGACTCCCGTCTCTTGTTGTATTAGAGCTTCCTTACATCCCCTCTCCGTGTATGCCTATCAATTTGTTGTCAAGAATGCTTCCTCTTTTTTTTGAGTTGGAGTCTCAATTCGTCGCCCAGGCTGGAGTGCCGTGGCATGCTCACGGCCACCGCAGCCTCGACCTCCTGGGCTCTAGCGATCCTTCTGCCTCAGCCTTCTAAGTAGCCAGAACTACTTGTCACCACATCTGGCTAATGTTTTGATTTATTGTAGAGACGAGTTCTTGCCATGTTGCCCAGGCTGATCTCGAACCCCTGGACTCAGGTAACCCTCTTGCCTCTGCCTCCCAAAAGTACTGGGATGACAGGTGTGAGCCACTGCGCCCGGTTAGGAATGCTTTCAATGGAGCTTAAAACCTTTTTTTTCCTCTCTTTTACACTCAGCAGGTACACGTACAGGTTTGTTACTTGCATATGGATATATGATGTGATGGGGAGGTTCGGGCTTCTATTGAACTCGTCACCAAATAGTAAACATCGTGCCCAATAGGTAGTTTCTCAACCCTTGCCTCCCATCTTCCAGAGACTCCAGTGTCTGTTATTGTTTCCATCTTACCATCTTTATGTCCGTGTGGACCCGATTTTTAGCTCTCACTTATAAATGAGAACATGCGGTGTTTAGTTATCTATTTCTGTGTGAATTCACTTAGGATAATGGCCTCCAGCTGCATCCACGTTGTTTCAAAGAACACGATTCTTTTATTATGGCTGCATCATATTCCCTGATGTGTGTGGACCACATTTTCTTTATCCGGTCCACCACCGATGGGCACCTAAGTTGGTTCCATGTCTTTGCTATTGTGATAAACATATGAGTGCAGGTGTCTTTTGGGTAGAACAATTTCTTTTCCTTTGGGTAGATATCCAGTAATAGATCAAACAGCTGTTTTATTTTGAGTTGCTTGAGATTCAAATGGAGCTTTAAAATCTTCGAATTCCATAGTTATGAAGTAAGGGCAGGTGTCTGCTTGAGGGAGTACTTTGACACCCTTCATGCTGGAGTGTAATGAATGGATGAAATAGCATGCTGAAATGATTGATGCCTTTTTTTTTTTTTTTTTTCCTATTTTTGTTTTATTGGTAGTTAAGCCGATGTGGAGGAAGAAGAAAAGGTGTCCATCATAGTAAGGCAGGAAAAGCCAAATAGCAGTTTTATCTGGAGTCAGTTCTTTGTACTTTTCTTTTCTTTCTTTCTTTTTCTTTTGAGTCAGAGTCTTACTTCATCACCCAAGTTGGAGGGCAGTGGCACGCTCACGGCCACCGCAGCCTCGATCTGCTGGACTCAGGCAATCCATCCTCCTCAGCCTTCCAAGTAGCTGGAACTAGGCACACGCCACTATGACTGGCTTATTTTTTGATTTATTGTAGAGATGAGGTCTCACCAAGTTGCCCAGGCTGGTCTCAAATCCCTGAGCTCAGGCAATCCTCTAGCTTCAGCCTCCCAAATTGCTGGGATTACAGGCTTGAGCCATCGCCCCCAGCCTTCTTTGTACTTTTCAAATGAAAGCTACCTATGAAGCTATACTGATGCCAGCCACAATCACACAAGGATCTTTGCAGAAATATTTCCACTGAGCTCTTGCATACTCCTCCTCCACGATGTGTGAACTTTTATTTGATGTGGCTCACTCCACTGGAGAGGTGTTCAACCCTGGTGAATTCATTCAAAGGTGTTATTAGACACACTAACATCTGTGGGCTGATGTTAGCCTGAGAAGCAGAGAGCTGTGTGACCTGGACGAGAACTAGTTAAGGATCTGCTGGGACTTGAGTCCAGGACTCCAGATTCCTTCGATTTGCCTAGGGTCTCACTGTTTTGTGTTTTTGCTTTTAAGAGAGACAACGTTTTGCTCTGATACCCAGGCTTGAGTACACCATCATAGTCTCAACCTCCTGGGCTCAAGCAATCCTCCTGCCTCAGCCTCCCTAGTATCTGGGGAAACAGGTGCCTGCCAACTACTCCTGATTAATTTTCTATTTAATTTTTTTTGTAGAGATGGGATTTCCCTATGTTGCCCATCCTACTCTTGAACTCTTGGCTTCAAGCAATCCTCCTGCCTCAGCCACTCCAAATGTCGCGATTACAGATGTGAGCCACCGTGACTGGCCTTGCTGATCTTTTAATAGTCATCTACCTTCTCGGTGTGCTTTATCTCTGAGTTTCCTTTAGACATGCATCTTGGCCGGCCTCAGTGGTGCAGTCTGTAATCCCAGCACTTTGGGATTAACTGAGCCCGTGGGTTTGAGACCAGCTTGGGCAACTTGACGAAACCTCGTCTCGTCTCTGCAACAAATAATAATAATAATAATAATAAATTAGCTGGGCGTGGTAGCGTGTGCCTGTAGTTCTGGCTGCTTGGAAGGCTGAGGTGGAAAGATCACCGGAGCCCCGCATGTCAACGCTGGGGTGGCCATGAACATGCCACTACGCTCCAGCCTGGACCACGGAGTGAGACTCTGACTCAAAAAAAAAAGACAAACGTCTTGTCCCATCTGAATGTGCCTCTCTTTGAATTCTGGATGCTTCCTGTTGTCATTTGCCAATCTTTGCCTCCGTCTTGTCATTTTCTGTCATTTTACTATCAAATGGCACTTAGCCTATGAGCAAGCCAATCCTTCCTCCCTTTATGCCTTTTCTTATTAATTGTGTGACCTTTCATATGTGACATTTCCTGTTCTAAGGCATCAGGTGATATTAATAGATGTGATACCAGTATGTCCTTCAATTTTTGCTACTTCAGGGAGAGAATGGTCAACTTGTCAAAGGATTACGCAATCCTAAAGGGAATTACGGGAATTTATGAGTCAAAGTTGAGCACAGGATATTCTAGGTGTTTAGTTTGTTTATTAAAAAATATGTTTCAGTGTCTTTATTGTTCAAGATTAAAAATGTGAACTTCACGGTTGGGTGTAGTGGCTCATGCCTATAATCCCAGCATTTTGAGAGGCGAGGTGGGAGGATTGCCTGAACCCAGGGGCTTAAGATCAGCCTAGGCAAATTGGCACGACCTTGTCTCTACAATAGATTAAAAAAAATAGCTGGGTATGGTGACACACACTTGTAGTTCTGGCTACGTGGGAGGCTGAGGTGGAAGGATTGCCTGAGCCCCGCAGGTCGAGGTTGTGGTGGCTGTGAGTGTGCCACTGCACTCTAATCTGGGCAACAGAGTGAGACCACGACTCAAAAAAAAAGTGAACTTTACAACTGTCTGGCTAAACATAACCAGGAAGCTTTGAAGGAGCAAATGAGTTTCATCCTAAATTCCAAAGTCCTCTTGAGTGTTGGGCTGGGCCTGAGATCTCATGGCAGAGCTTGGGGGAGACTTTTTTTTTTGGTAGAGACATGGTCTTGCTATGTTGCTCAGGTTGATCTAGAGCCAGACGTGCCTGGCTCCGGTTCTAGAACTTACCATCTGCAGTGTAGGCAAACTGTGAGCTCAGACACTGCTCTTCTGAGCCAGAGATAAATGAGCTCTTCAAATCAGGGTTCCAGCCTTGTCAGTAGTCCCCTGCATGTTCCTTTTCTGCCCAAGTTCTTCTCGAGGCCACATACCCCATTTCCATGACCCATGGAAAAAAATGTGCCTAGAGTTAGTGGAATGGTGTTGAGTTATAAGCAAAATATGACTTCTTCTTCTTGTTCTTTGTATTATTATTATTGTTGTTGTTGTTGTTTTGGGGTCTCACTCTGTTGCCCAGCCTCCAGGGCAGTGGCACAATCACGGGTTACTGCAGCCTTGACATCCTGGGCTCAGGCAATCCTTCCACCTCAGTCTACTAAGTAGCTGGTACTACAGGTGTGTGACACCATGCCCTGCTAATCTTCTGATTTTTTTTTTTGTAGAGACATGGTCTTGCTATGTTGCTCAGGTTGATCTAGAACTCCTAGGCTCAAGCAATCCTCTTGCCTCGACCTCTCAAAGTGCTGGGATTATGGGCCTGAGTCACTGCTCGGCCACTTTATTTTTTATCAAGTGTAAAAAGGAGTTGTGAGTTCATATATGTAGAATGATATAGATACATTTTATAAGCATGGGTCCTCTAAGAGACTAGAACAAGGACCTTTGGAGGACCTTTAAGTTCCTCTAACAAGAAGACTGCCAATTCCATGGATTAAATCATCTGTGGTTTAACAGGACTGTGAGGGTGGTCTCTAACATCTAGATCATAGGAACCTGGGAGAATGTTCCCAAGAAGACTTTCTTCCTTGACATGTGGCTTTATGAAAGGATTAGTTAGGGCTGACCAGGTCTTTAAAAGTTCCCAGTGATACTTTTGAGTCTCAAATATGCAATCTGAAATTTCTATCTTTCAAGCTGCTTATCTCAGATATATTTCTTCCTGCAAAGCACCGACAAAATACGAATGTGGTCATGTCTAGATACCACAAAGAATGTCACAAACTGCTCCAAGTTTGTACGGAGAAACTAGTAAACTTTCCATGTAAGTCAAATACATTTTAAGGGACACTTCTTACGAGTGTTCTAAGTAGGTTTTGGCTTTCAAATTGGCAATTTTCTTTTGGGGGAATTTTGATGCCTGACATATAAAGTATGTATGAGGGTTCATTCCTCTAGTGATAGCAGTCTTAAAACACTAGGTAATGGAAAAAACATTGTAAATGAGGGAAAAGAAAATCAAACTTCTGTTGAGATAAGCTAAATGATCTGAAATTAATTCATTCCCCCATCCCTCGGTGTTTCATGCTGACAAAAATGTGGAATGAAGTGGAATATTTTATAAAAAGTACAAAGAAGAAAGCAAAAAAAAAAAAAAAATCCCATGTAATTTCTGCACCCAGAGGTAATACCAGTTAACAACTGGGTTTATTGTCATTTAACTCTGTATCTCCCTCTGTTGTTTTGAAATCTTATATTCTACATAAAAAGGATATGAGTTGTTAATAAAACCAGCTGACCATCACACTCATCGCATCCATTCTCTATCAAACCCATGTCCCTTTGAACATGCAAGAACGTCTTTGGGAAGACAAACCTCTCCTCCCTCTCCCCACCCCGAGTATCATTCTTAAATGGAGAGGGTAACAGACACTCCAGCAATTTCCCAGCTTCAGTAATCACATGAGAAAAACATCATAGAATCTTGAATGTTCTTCTGTAGAGTGTGCATTGCAGTAACTCTAATAGAATGATTACTACAATAAGAACAAATATGTGGAGATGAGTGCTAGGTGTCACTTTGCTGATTCCTCACTAAAAATAAATGAGAGGATCACTTGAGGCCAGGAGTTCCAGACCAGCCTGGGCAACAAGATAAGACCCTGTCTCTACCACAAAATAAAAAAACCTAGCCAGGTTTGATGGCATGTCTGTATCCCAGCTACTCGGAAGGTTGAGGCTGTAGTGAGCTATGATCGCGCCACTGCACTCCAGGCTGAGTGACAGAATGAGACCCTGTACACATATTTTATCGGAAGCAACTGCATTCAGAGAGATTAAGACGTTAGGTAGCCGATCTAAGATTTGAAAGTAGGTCATCTGACTCCGGAGTCTGCACTCCTTAGGCGTTCTTACGACTGCACTGTTAGGGGGCAGTGCAAATGAGGTCTTGCAAACCTCTCTGCTTCCAAATGGGGAGGTCCTAACATGTCTATTTCATTTTATGTTTTTGTAGAGACTGGGTCTCGCTAAATTGCCCAGGCTGGTCTCAAACTCCTGGCCTCAAGCAATCCTCCCACCTCAGCCTCCCAAATTTCCAGAATCCTATTATACTCTCTTCCCTTCCTTCCTCCCTACCCTCCTTTCTTTTTCTTTCTTTCTTTCTTTCTTTCTTTCTTTCTTTCTTTCTTTCTTTCTTTCTTTTTCTTTCTTTCTTTCTTTCTTTTCTTTCTTTCTCTTTCTCTTTCTTTTTCTTTCTTTCTCCTTCCTTTCTTTCCTTTCTTTCTCCTTCCTTTCTTTTCTTTCTTTCTTTCTTTCTTTCTTTCTTTCTTTCTTTCTTTCTTTCTTTCTTTCTTTTTCTCTTTCTTTCTCCTCACTTTCTTTTCTTTCTTTCTTCTTCCTTCCTTCTTCCCTCCCTCCTTCCTTTATCTTTCTTACTTCTTTTTCTTCATTTTTTTTTTGTACAGGATCTCATTCTGTTGCTCAGGCTGAAGTGCAGTGGTGTAGTCATAGCTCACTACAACCTCAACTTCCTGGGCTCAAGTAATCCTCCAGCCTCAGCTCCTGAGTAGCTAGGATACGGGCATGCCACCAAGCCTGGCTAGTTTTTTGATTTTGTTGTCGAGACAGGTCTTGTTGCCCAGGCTGGTCTGCAGCTCCTCGTCTTAAGCGATCCTCCCAGCTCAGCCTCCCAAGGCCCTGAGATTATAGGTGTGAGCCACCGGCGCTCAGCCTTTATAAACTTTTCTAATATTTTACCCTCAGGGACTAGTTTCTATCCCGGCATCTCCTTTCCATTTTACCATAGTTTCTTTTTTTTCTTTTTTCACTATATCTTTATATAAATATGTGCTCCAATTCCTGTACATCTAAAAGCACATGATTACATGATTGCATCTCTGATTCATTCCACAAACATGTATTGAGCGCTGTTCTAGGCAATAGAAACACAGATAAATGACCCAGTTCCCATCTGAAAGGACATCAAAGTCTAGTGGGAAAAAGAAAGAGAAGGGTGAGATTCCAAGCAGCTCAATAAGCTCTCCGATTGGACTTAGGAGGCTCGAAGGATGCACTCCCAGATATGGAAGGTGTTAGGGAAGCTGCTTCCATGCTGACAACACTCACCACATACATTTTATTCATAACACGACTGCCACTTCTATTCTTGACAGTTTCCTTTTTTCCCAAGCTCCATAGCCTCAATGACAATAGCGTACATGCAAGAAAAAGGCAGAAGGGATTGAAAAAGGTGCTCCAGCAAAGCAATTCAATGTTCCTTTAGAAAATAACAAAAAAGAAATAGATCCCCAAACTCAGCAGAACACATTTTATTAATAGAAGCAGCCATTGACAACCCTGGGTGATAGAGTATCAAAAAGAAACAAACATTCTACAAAGATCTGACATCACAAGGAGATAATAATTTGCCTCGGTCTGCATCCCCTGACAGGTCCAAACTGAAAATGGAAACACAGGCACACAGCCCTTGAGGAAGGGGATCTGTGCTCTCCTCACAAGACCCCGAGCTACGGTGCAATTTCACAGCGCGAGGCCTCATGGTCCATGCTGCCTGCTGTCTCCCATGAAGTCTCTTAGCTTTCTGCGGAAACTGACATTCATACTAGCAGGAGCTGTCCAGAACGATTCGTGTAACAGCAGTGACCTGTAAAATTAATTCCAAACAACGAATGCTTTCTGCAGGTTCCTTTAAACATGTTCACATCACAAAGTGCTCAAGTCGTGTGCCTTACAATACTGTATATGCTGACTGGGTCTCGACTGTCTTTCCTTGACAGTGCAGATCCGCTCAGGCAGGGGAGTTGCACTTTCCTGTAATTTTTTAGCCCTGATGTGCTGTGGTTTCATGACATACTACTTTTCTAGGGCTCAATGATTCTGCAACCTTACTCTCTCCTGGTTCTGGCTTCTCTGAACTTCGTTGGAATGAGCAACTTTTGGAGTTAATAAGAATCACAGAATCTGGGTCAGCAGAACTGAAAATACGTAGGCGGTTCCAGTGGCAATGGGTGTCGACTCCAGCTGGCTTCCATGAGTGTTCTTGGTTCTGTACCAAATGCAAAACGCTGTTTATAATTTGTTTGATAGGGTTAGTCATCTAAACATTAACTTCAGACTATTTCAACTCCTATCTGGAGCTTGGAGACACTTCATCTTGGCAAAGCCTTTCTTTTTTTTTTGAGTTGGAGTCTCACTCTGTCACCCCGGCTGGGGTGCAGTGGCACGATCATGGCTCACCACAGTCTCAACCTTCTGTGGTCAGGCGATCCTTCCCCCTCAGTCTTCTAAGTTGCTAGGACTATAGGCATGCACCATCACGCCTGGCTAATTTTTAAATTTTTTTTGTACAGATGAGGTCTTATTATGTTGTTTAGGCTGGTCTCAACTTCCTGGACTCAAACAATCCTCTTGCTTCAGGCTGCTAAGTAGCTGGGACTCTGAGACTCATGACCATATAATTTTTTTTTTGTAGAGTCAAGGTCTTGCTATGTTTCCCAGGTTGGACTTGAACATTTGGGCTCAAGTGATCCTCCTGCCTTGGCCTCCCAAAGTGCTTGGATTATAGGCATGAACCACCACGCCCGGCCTGGCAGTGGTTTTTACATTGACCTTATTGATAGTTGTGCAGAGGTAGGATTGGTGTAGGTGGAAGGGTGCAAGGATACCAGTCATGATACAATGAAGAAATAAGAAAAGAAGTGATGACAGGAGCAGTTGGATATAAGATTTGAAGAGCAACATAAAATCGATGGATGGTGCATCTTGAAAGAAAAGAAGGCTTCCTTTAGAAGTGGTAGAAAGTAGGGAGCCGTAGAAGGTTTATAATTAGCAAGTGACAAGATAAAAATTACGTACAAGCAAATTTAGTGTGCTGGTAATGAATAAAAGATCCTGAAGAGGACTGGGCATGGTGGCTCTTGCCTGTAATCCCAGCACTTTGGGAGGCTGAGGTGGGAGGATCACTTGAAACTAGAAGTCCAGGACCAGCTTGGGCAGTACATCGAGAGCTCATCTCTACCAAAAAAAAAAAAAAAAAAGCCAATGTGGCCGTGGGCACCTGTAGCTCCAGCTACTCAGGAGGCTGAAGCAGGAGAATCAAGTGAGCCCAGTAGGTCAAGGCTGCAGGTCAGGTTACTGCACTCCAGCCTGGGCAACAAAGTGAGACCCTGACTCAAGTAAATAAAAAAAGATACTGAATAGGGAGAAGGAAAGATGATATTATTCAATAATACACACTTAGAAAAGAAAGAGGGCTCAGAATAGCATAGACTGTGGAGATGGAGAGAAAGGGTAGGCATTAGACCGGTGAGGGGAAGAATTCACACCATAGCACTTTTTAAAAAAGATGTAAGCTCTTAAATTGGCATGACCAGATTTCTTTTTTTTAAATTAGAGACAGGGTCTCCCTAGGCTGGGGTGCAGTGGTGCCATCATACACCACATGACTTCTGATTTGACTCAGAACACAAGGAGAGCCATACAAACAGACACTCAGCTTTGAGTTTGGGTGGAGAAAGAAATTGTGTTGCCTTTCCTGGTGGCACTGAAGTTGGAAGACTGGAGTGACTTGCTGTGAGTAGAGGACAATTTCAGCTTTGGATGTGCTGCATATTAGGGGCTGATAGGATATGAGCATGTCAATATCAGCAACAGGCTGTTATTGATCAATAGTCAGGAGCCATCAGCATGGAGGGGAAAAGGAAAGAGGCAGATAAGGAGGACCCCAAAACCCTTGTCTCTCCCCCCAGCCCGAACAAGTGTTCAAGGGAAATTTTTTTAGAGGCTTGATATCTCTGCACCTAAAAATTCTGAAAAGTCAAGAATTTACCCTTATCAGATGTTTGCCATAAATGTCTGACCTATGCTTCATCTTAGTGTAGGTGGTATTGTTTGTCTAATTGGTCTAAGAACACATTTTGACTCGAGAAGCTGGGGTTATAAGATAGACTTCTCTCCTCTTTCCCAACGTTGGGGTCACCTGTGGCCCTTTCCTTTTGGGTCTTCATATGACAGAAGGCCTGACTGTATTTTTTTCAATCAATATCTTCATGATAAAGAACTGTGTGACTATGGCCAGGCATGATGGTTCATGCTTGTCATCTCAGTTTTGGGAGGCCAAGGAAGGAGGATTGTTTGAGGCCAGGAGTTCAAAGCCAGGGCAACATAGTGAGACCTCATCTCTACTACAAAAACAACAACAACAGCAGCAAAACAAAAAAACTGCATGATCTAGTTAAAATATGTAATTGGCAGCAACAAGAGTTTTCAACCATAGCTGGCTATTAGAATGACCTAGGGAGCTTTTAAATATTGCCGATCGCAGACCAATGAGATCAGCATGTCCCAAGGTGGCAGCTAGACATTTGTGTTTTGTCAAAGCTTCCCAGGGGGTCCTAACGTAGACCCAGGGTTGAAGCCACTGGAAAAATAGAAACTGTGATTCTGAACCCTAGCTGCACATTGGGATCACCTTGGGGGCCTTAAAAAAGAAGGTGTCAAAAAAATGTGTACACATTTTAAGAAAGGACAAACCGTAATGAAATTGCCACACTCAATGTATACCATAACAAAAGGTGAATACAAGTCACGTTTGACTGCTGCAATTACAAGAAGTTCTCAGAGTGGTTCCCATCAGTGTCCAGACACTTCTGGACTGCAGGTCTCGTTGCTGTGCGAGGCCTCCTGGATCTTTCCTTGTGCACGTCATACACAGGACCATGCATCTCAGACTCATCACGTATGTGTGCAATTGCTAGGTGTATTGGAGATTCTGTTGCATACTCATGCTTCCATTGTCGTTGTCCTTCCACAACGTTCTCAAATTTCAAAAACCACTTCAAAATGGTCTTGTGCTCCTCGAATGTCAACTGCGCTTCCACCATTTTCTTTGACTGTCCTGCCTGTTTCATGGTGACGCCAGCATTCATCTGATGAATGCCGTCTCTTGAGCGAATGTCATACCACACATGGCTACCTTAATTCGATTCAACACTGAAAAGTAATACATAGATGACATCTCTTAGTGTCAGAGGTTTGGAGAGGCTTCCAGGTGATTCTATCTGTGAGGCCAAAGTTGAGAACCACAGAGATAGGCTCCGGTTGTCTTAAGAAATACTTTGCAACTTCACTAACTCAAACAAGTGTCTACACCTGCCGTCGAGGGCAGACCCAGCACAGCTGTGGGAGAACGCACTGGATATTTTTGCTGTAGGCATCGTGAACTCAATCACTGGCTACCTTTTGATGGCAGAATCTTTCTTGCCGGTCATAATAATGTAAGAGGAAGAAAAACATTGCTGGGATTTTGAGTCCTGGATTGAGTGTGTCTCGTCAGCAGCTAGAAAAGCCATGTTTTAACTTGTAAAATGGAACCAATTTTCAACTCAAATCATGGAGACAATAAATGTCATTTACTGGTGGGTGTCTAGGGGAAAAACTCCTCCTAAAACTATGTGACAAAATGAAATGTACACATCTACAAATCATAGTCAGCAACTCCAGTTTACACCAGAAATTTTGAGATTTTTACAAGGGTTCTCCCATAACATTGTAGAAAGAGAGCTCCAACTGGCATGGCCTCACCCTCTTACTTTTTTAGTTTACACAGATACGCTATTCCTCTTCTCCCTCATCTGTGTATACTTCAGATTTATTCTGAATATCTTTAAAAAGCAATGCAGATATTTATTTTCTCAAGGTGCCCTTTTTTTTTTTTTTTGGTTGGAGTCTCACTTTGTTTCTCAGCCTGGAGCACAGTGACATGATCACGGCCACTTCAGCCTCGACCTGCTGAACTCAGGCTATCCTTCCGCCTCAGCCTTCCGAGTAGCTGGGACTACAAGCACATACCACTACACCTGGTGAATTTTTTGGTTTATTGTAGAGACGAGGTCTTGCCAAGTTGCCCAGGTTGGTCTCGAACCCCTGGGCTCAGGCAATCCTCTCAGTTCTGTCTCCCAAAGGGCTGGGATGACAGGTGGGATCCATCATGCTTGGCTCAAGGTGTTTTTATCTTAAGTCCAGTTTTTACCTAGCGCCTGCTTAATGTACTATGAATCTAGGAGCCGATGCATTTCTGAAAGCAAACACACCCCTGCCTGGAATGTTCCTTCATCTACCAAGATGCTACTTCTCTTTCACAGTCAGCTCAAGTCACAACTTGTCTGTGAAGTCTCCCTGCCTCCTTTCTGCAGGAATCCCTCCCTCTTTTGAATTCTTACAGGTCTTGTCTGTTCCGTTCACTTACCACATATTGTGATAAGTTTTGCTCTGGTTTTTCTGTTTAACTATATTGGAAGCTTCTTCAGAGCTGAGTTGAAACATGGCCAGTTTTTTTTTTTAACTGCCGCCTGCAATCCGGCAGTATCCTGCTGCTGTCAATCCCTTTCTTACAGTATTATGGTAGATGTTCAGGGTCCACTTATGAGTGAGAACATGTGATCCTCTGTTCTTTGTTTCTGTGATAAATCACTCAGTATTATAGGCTCAAAATCCATCCAAGTTGCTGCAAGGTTCATATGTTTGTCTTTCTTTTTGTGTGCGTGTGTGTTGGAGTCTCACACTGTCTCTCAGACTGGAGTGCAGAGGCTCCTGGCTACTGCAGCCTCAACCTGCTGGACTCAGGCGATCCTTCCACCTCAGCCTTCCAAGTAGCCAGAACTACAGGTGTGTGCTACCATGCCCGGCTAATTTTTTTTTTTTCTTAAATTTATTGTAGAGACGAGGTCTCACCAAGTTGCCCAGGTGGGTCTCTCAAATCCATGGGCTCAGGCAATCCACTCGCCTCGGCCTCCCAAAGTGCTGGGATTACAGGCTGAGTCACCGAGCCCGGCCATTTGTCCTCCGTTATGGTGAGCATGGCTGGTTTTATAGCTGCACCCAGTAAAGTGCCTTCCATATACGAGGGGACCCCAAAAAACAGAATTATCTTTTAGAAGGTGGCCCCTTGTGGTCCAGGCCTCCCCCGCTAGGTGAGTGTTCTAGGAACACCTCGGCATCTGTGTACCGGTTAACGTTGCTGTGAGAGGCAGTGTTCAGCTTCAGTGAATGTTTTGGAGATTCTTTCCATGCATTTGCCCATTTCATGATGGGTGATTGATGAGTACACCTGCCCACACTGTGCTGAGTGTTCAGTAGTTTTTGACCAGAAAACGGCATGACCCCCGTGCCCCACCTTCTCTGTTTACCTGATCTCACCCTCAGTGACTTTTTTGTTTGATTTCCCCCGATGAAATAAGTCCTCAAAGGGAAACGTTTTGCCCATGTGGGAGATGTGAAACAAAAAACAGCAGAAGTACTCAAAGGCATCACAATGGATGAGTTCGAACACTGTCTCGAGCGGTAGAAAAAGCATCTTGAGAGGCATTTCGTCAAACAGAGAGTACTTTGAAGGTGACTAACGTTTACACGTGTAAGAATAAATATACAGTTTTTTAACAAAGAAATTCTGGGTTTTTTTCAGTTTCCCTTTGTGGCAGACGTTCAGTTAATTGGTGTTGGTTGATGAGAGAATTATTTGGTTTTGCTCTGTGACTTGGGACAGGTTCTTTTACCTCGCTAAAATTAGTTTCCTTGTCTGTAATATGGAGATACACATCTTCTGGTGCTGTGGTGAGGGTTTAGTGATACTACGTGCATGACTTGCTTAGCACATTCGGGTACCCAGGCAGCATCTGGTAAGTGACCGCTGGCTGTTAAATAAGCCAAAAATAACCGAGGGAGTCAGATTTCTCCGTCTCCACAGAGCAGAGAAGGTGAGCTAGGTGTGCTGGGAAGGAATGGGAAAATGAAGCCTGTGACCCCAAGAAAATGGCCAGGAAATATCTCCACGGTAATTTCATCTGAGAAGAAACTGGAAGGAAGTGAAGATGCAAACTCCACGGAGACCTGAGGAACAATGTTTCCAGATGAGCAAACAGCTCATGCAAAGGCCCTGAGGTAGGAATGTGCTTGTCACACTAAATTAAAGTATTAGGGATCAATGAGAGGATGTCAGACTATTCCTTGACCCTAGGGTATTTCAGTCAAGAAGAGGGACCATCTGCAATGGTCATGTGTACCCCTTTCGACGGATTAAACTTTAAGTGTTGAGAACAGGGATTACTTTAGATTTTGCATTTTGGTGACACTTTGGCACTTTTCAAAGTGATAGTATCTGAGGCAGATGCATGTGAGGACAATCTGAATGTAGTGTGTCTCTCTGTGTTGATATTCAATGCGTGTATCTCTTTCTTCTCTCTTAGATTCTCAGTATGTTCCTCCAGAAACTGTGTCCCAGCTTCCTTGAATTAAAAAAGAACTTGAACATCTTTCTCGTACGAGCTCTATTTTCCAAAGAAGTTTTCCAAGGGAATTAGATAGAAGCTGCTCTTATCGTCTCCACTTTGCAGATGAGATCATGGAGACAGATTTCGTGAGGCTTCTTTCAAGTCATTCCAAGTGTACATGTTTTACATACGTGATTTATAGATAAGTGATTAGTATACGTGACTGAGATATAGGTGAAACCATTCAAGCTTTTGTCATGGGATTTTATAATTTCAAGGCAAAGAACTTGCAGAGTTATTTTGGCTGTTGAAAGACTGTCTCTTTGGAATCTTTTTTTCTTTTTTTCTTTTTGAGTTAGAGTCTGACTCTGCTGTCCAGGCTAGAATGCAGTGGCATGCTCATAGCCACCGCAGCTTCGACCTGCTGGGCTCAGGGGATCCTTCTGCCTCAACCTCTCAAGTAGCTGGAACTATAGGTGTGTACCACCATACCCGGCTCATTTTTTTATTATTGTAGACATGAGGTCTTGCCAAATTGCCCAGGTTGGTCTCGAACCTCTGAGCTCAGACAATCCTCTCACCTCAGCCTCCTGAAGTCCTGGGATGACAGGTACGAGCCACCATGCCTGACCTCCTTGAAATTTTTTTAGGAAGCTCTGTCCAGCTCACACTTGAAGATGACCTATGATGAATTTGGCATAAGTTTGAGAAAGTATAGTTATAAACCGCATGGTATAAACTATATACATTCTGAAAAACGATATAACAAAGCATATAACATTTTGATATATCTGACCCGTCACCTGCAGAGTTAATTGTCACAGTTGAGTCACTATGCATTTTCAAAAAAAAGTGACACCTATTATAACAAAGCCTAGCCACGTGTTTTTTTTCTTACCAGAAGGATTATATCCAAGGAGCATCTCACCAATCCTAGTAAGAACTGTGTGCTGAATGATAGCCACCAAAAGGAATTTTCCTCGAGTAAGTCATAGCCTTATTCTCCATAATTGTGGATCTTCAAGTATTGGGGGCTATTTTATGAAAAACAACATAGTCTACCTACCTATATAATTTGTGTTTTTTATATGCATTTCAGGGATGTCTTTCTTTTCTTTGGCATCTAGTCCTATTTATTTTTATTTTAAAAATTATTTAAAGACGCTTATGACCTGGAAAGAGGGGTGGCCATGCTGGGGACATGCAGAGTATTTTGGGATGAGTCAGCCCTGCAGAAGGCAAAGAAGAGAAAGGAAAAACAAAACAAAACAAAATAAAACAGACTTGAGGTTGTGACTGCATGGCTGGATGGAGCTGTGCTTCTGCTAGATCTCTTCTAGAATCTTCAGCCACATCAGCAACAATTCCATTCATCATTGCTGAAACAACAACAAAAACCCAGCAGTAACAGAAGTCCCTGGCTTGTTTTAAGACTGGTGCTGTGCTTAGTTGAGTCTGCAATGAGTTTTATAGAAAGATTAGAACACTTTTTTACCTGGTACTTTTTTTTTTTCCTTGTCTGCAATTACAGCTACGTAAGCATTGTCTTTTAAGAATAATTTATAGTGATGCCTATCTCACTCTGTTGCCCAGGTTGGAGCGCAGTGGCATGCTCATGGCCACCACAGCCTCAACCTGCTGGGTTCAGGTGATCTTTCTGCATCAGCCTTCCAAGCAGCTGGAACCACAGGCGTGTGCCACCACACTTGGCTAATTTTTTGTTTCGTTGTAGAGACGAGGTCTCACCTTGTTGCTCAGGCTGGTCTCGAACTCTTGAGATCAATCTTCTTGCCTCTGCCTCCAAAAGTGCTGGGATTACAGGCTAGAGCCACCATGCCTGGCCTGATGCCTATATTTTTACAATAGGTCAGAACCCATATATTTTAGATTATTTTTCTTAGCTATTGGTCAGATTCTACATTGGAGAAAAAAAAAAAAGAAGCAAAATCAAATCTTGTCTGGTAGTCTTGTTGGAGAAGACCACAGAATAATTCAGTGGAACACATGCACACACATCAAGGTTGCTGGTCAAAATGCTGTTAATAGGATTATTAGTTATATCAAGGATTAAAGTGCTTACGGTGAAATGCAGCGACTCCCAGCATTCTGAAATCGTCTCTCCTTCTTTCTCTGTGTTCACTTGCCAGTAAGTTCCATCACCCAAACAGTATCCTGGGGCCAAACTCCCCACCTGGGGAGGAGAAGTACACAAGCTTGGTGCTGTCATCATCTCCATCCAGGAAACTTCATCCAGAAACTCTAAAGCCAATAATCCATCCCTGGCCACTCCTCCCTCCCAAGCCGTTCCCTGCACAGACACTCCCTGAATTCACAGGGAAGAAAAACAAAAGCATCACCATAAGTTTTGCAGTAGATAATATGCAATTGTCCACGTAGACAAGAAACTCACTTACTATTAAAGCAACATAGCTAGAACTTTTTCTTAAAGAAACGAATTCCAAAGTATCGCTACTGGAACAAATTTTCGTCTATATTCCATCACAGTTTTCCACAGTTGTCATCATAGAAGAAATGTAAATTTTATATTCTGCATTCAGAGTAACATGAAATTCTGTGTTTTCTCATGGCTACTAAGTGATGTGTAGGTGGCATAGAAGGGAGTGAGGTTTAGCAGTTGTAAAGGTCGGGGTTGAGAGTCAGACTATCTGGGTTCAAATCTGTCTCCACGGGGTACTTACAGTGTGACCTTGGGCAGATTGCTTAATATCTCTGCTTCTCCATTACTCATCTGTGAAATGAATGTTTAAAAAAATTCTTCCAAGTGAAAAAAAAAATTAAGAAGACCTGGCTCAGTGGTACATGCCTGTAATCCTAGCATTTTGGGTGACTGGGGTAGGACGATCACTTGAGGCCAGGAGTTCAAAACTAACCTGGGCAACATAGCCAGATACCTACTTCTATTTAATTAAAAGAAAAAAATTCCTTTCTTAGAGATGTGATTAAGCCAAAGAGTTTATAGCAAATGCAAAGACTCTCTATCCATTATCATCCTCTTGTAATACAAGAAATTGGGATAACTTGAGCAGTGGATTCAGTGAAGAATAAGAAATTGGAGAGAGATGCAACTTTTTAATTTAATTTAAAAGTCAGGGTCTCTCTCTGTCACCCGGGCTGGAGTATAGTGGCATGATCAAGGCTCCCCACAGCCTTGAACTTCTGGGTGATCCTTCTGCCTCAGCATCTTGAATAGCTGAGACTACAGGCATACGCCACCATGTCCACCTAATTTTTTGATGTTTTGTAGAGACAACGTCTTGCAATATGTTGCCCAGGCTGATCTCAAACTCCTGGGCTCAAGCGATCCTCCCGCCTCGGCCTCCCAAAGTGCTAGGGTTATAAGTGTGAGTCAACATGCCTGGCCAAGAGATGCAACTTTAAACAAATTGTTTTAGTAGATTTATTCAGCTGGCTCGATGAAGTGAAACATCCTATGAACAAATTATCTACGGGGCCTAGTGGCATTGTTTTGCATACCTACTGGTCTGATGAAAGTAAATGGTCCTGATGCTATGGAATTTTAAAAAGTAAATGAATTTTCTTTCAGTGTTAAACAAAAAAGGGTAGTTGAGTGGATTTAATCCAATAATATAAGGCAGCTGAATAGTACCTAATTAATGTCTTATAAAAGTTGGCTATTATTGCATTTTGTTATGCTTATATATTTACATAAATATATATCATATGATGAATTTTAACTTTGTCATATATGCATTTTATTTATATATTAATATAACATCTTAAATATACTTGAACATTTATACTTCATGGCATACTATATTACTTATGGAGGCAATGTCAAAGCTTATGAAAATTTTACTCGAGTCATAATCAAATAGTTATGTCCTCTTTAAATCTTTCTTGTATCTGAGGGAAAGTAGTGGTAGATAGATACTATTGTTTTAGCAATCCATGGCAAGAAGGTGTTGGAGATGGTCCCTAGAATATGGCTGGAATCCATTATAGATCCATAGGGAAGCACGCCACCTACTGAATGTCAAGTTTCAACATTTATCTCTCCATCATGAGAACTTAATGATCATAATAAACTTAATAAGAGGTAACACTTTATAATCATTAATTAGTTAATCTGCAAAGCATCTTTGTGAAGTAGAAAAGGTTCATTACCCTTATTATTATTTATTACTCATAGGACTTGTAGATAAAGTAGTTGAGACTCAGGCTGTGTCAACCCAACGTCGAATATTCAACCTCCTTGGGTGACTCAGGAAAAATTTACACCAGTCGTAAGACCTGGAGTTCAGTGTCTGTGAAACTTTTCCAGAACCTCGCTGCATTTCACATTCGCTGATTCCACCTGCCTTGGAGATCTGCACAGTCACTTATCTTAGTTCATACTTGTCTCCACCATCCAAATCTTACATGAGAAACAGAAGACTATAGGGAAAAAGGCCTTCCATTATTTGCATGAATAATTTAAAAAATGATGAATATCTGTAGTTTTTGTACATATTCTCCTATCTTTATGAAGACAGTACACCTCCCCACTGCTCTTTCCTGAAGGTAAAAAGAATCAATTCAGTTTTGCCAGAACTCACCATCATAAAATGAGTTTACTCTAGATTACTCTGCTTTTTATTTCAAGTGTGCCGTCCGCTAATGCAGCAGTTCCCAGACATTTTGGCATCAGGGACCGGTTTCGTGGAAGCCAAGTTTTCCATGGACAGGGAAGGGGGAGAGTGGGGGAAGGGTAGGGGATCTCAGGCATTAGATTCTCATAAGGGCCCAACCTAGATCCCTCACATGCGCTCGTCACAATAGGGTTCGTGCTGCTGTGAGACTCTAATGCTGTCGCTGACCTGACAGAAGATGGAGCTCCACCTACCTGCCACTCGCTGTGTGGACCAGGGACCAGTTCCTAGCAGTGGTGATGGGGACGGGTGAGGGGGATGGGGGTTGGGGACCCTTGCGCTAACAGGTCTAATTTGGGGGACTGAAAATACTTGTTCTCATTCCTCCTGTGTTCATTGATGCCCTTGTATATTGTAGTTTATTTATGAACCTTTGACCTCTGCATTTTTACACTGATATTGATGTCACTGGGTACAATTTACTTTATAGCAGCTGACCCAGATGCAGGGAAAGGGTAATAGTTCTACACTGTTGGTGAGAGAGTAAACTAATACAACCTCTGTGGAAAACAGTTTGGTGATTCCTAAAAGATCCAAAAATCGACCTTCCATACAACCCCACAATTTCCCTTCTGGGAATATGCCCGGAGGAACTCAGATCACTCTATGAAAAAGATACCAGTAAATATGTATGTTTACTGCAGCATTGTTCAGCAAAAACATGGAACCAATTGTGCTGCCCATCAAAAAATGACTGGATGAAAAAAAAAAAAGTGGTACCTACACACCATGGAATATTATGAAGCCATAAAGAAGGACAAAATTATGAGCTTCACAGCAACTTGGATGGCCGTAGAGTCTATAATGATGAGTGATCCACCACAGAAACAAAGAACTGAGTATCACATGTTCTCACTCATAAGCAGACCTTGAACAATTATCGTAATACTATAAGAAAAGGATTGACAGTAGTGGGAATCTATGGGGGGGCATACCTCATCAACAATGGTGTCTGTATAACGAACATCTGTATACCTAACTGAATTATACCCCACATCTTTAAAATTAAAAATTAAAAAAGAAAAGAAAGTCTCTGATTTCTCTAAATTATTTTTAAGTCCAAATTTGAAAGCAATTTTTACATGCATCAAAATCAAAGAAAAAGCATTTAGAAACAGTGTATTCAGTACGTTTAAGATATTCTAGTTTTTCTTCATTTAGCCTTTTGTCAATTATTTATTTACTCAATAAACATATATTAAAGGCCTTAGTACCAGGATATGTACCAAATATGGAAAAATGAAATAGTGAGGTCAGCTTAGAAACACCTCCAGAGGGTAAAAAATAGCTTGAGATAGATGGAGCAGAGTAGCAGTACTTTAAAAAACTGTTTTTTTTTCCCTCTAAGTAGGAGTGTCACTCTGTCACCCAGGCTGGACTGCAGTGGCATGATCACGGCTCATCACAGCCTCAACATCCCAGGCTCGGATGATCCTTCCACTTTAGCCTCCGAAATAGCTGGGACTACAGGTGTGCACTATCACACCTGGCTAACTTTTTTTTTGTTTTTTTTTGTAGAGATGAAGTCTCACTATGTTGCCCAGGTTTGTCTTGAACTCCTGGGCTCAAAGCATTCATCTTGCCTTGGCCTTTCAAAGTTTCAGGATTATAAGCGTGAGCCACCATGCCTGGCTTAAAGCTGGTTTAAAATTCCTATGTCCAAATCTTCACTTGCTAGATATGAGATGTGTGATATTAAAAAAAATTATTGCCCTTTCCTGATCTAAAGTTTATTCATCTTTGTAAACTCTGTATTGTGTTTTTATTAGGAGTATCAGATAAAATTACAGATTTAAAGCAATAAATGTATTGTTCAAAACAGTGTGGAATATTAAAGATTAGTAATTTTTTCTTAATTGGGGAGTCCCTTTTGTTTGAAATTTACTTAATCTAACCCAGCACATCTTGAAGCCAAGATCATCAAACTTATTTTCCATCTATGATTTAATAAACAAAAATGTCTGAAAGGAGTTTATTCTGCATCGATTAAACAGTTTCTTGACACCCAGAGATGTTCCTTTTCCCTGCATCCAAGCTCAGCTGCCCACTGGACCTGCCATCCCTCCCAAAGCAAGTGTTCTACAATATCCTATTTACTCTATGGGTTTCAGGTGCTAGGCAGTTGGAATTGCCAGAAAAATCCAGCAAACAGCGGGTAACTCAGCTTTAAACTGTTAATTTCCAAGTAGCCTGCGTATTGTTCCACTGTCAAGACTTCTTTCTCATTTTTGCCCTAAGGAAAGCTTAACCAATAGCCCTCTAGTGGAACAGGAACTCACATCAGAGACCCAAAAGCCTTCCGGGCCCTGCACTCTTCTCTGTGGGATGACGGAGGAGTCAGATGATGGGATGACGGAGGAGTCAGATGATGTCTGCCTTCTCTTCTCTTGATGATTCAGCCTTGTAATTTTTCCCTTTCCTAGTAAAGAACATGCCAGGGAAGCTGTGGAATTTATCTCAAACCCAGCTATACCACAGATGGGACCTACTTGGTACAATGTGTATATATTCCATTTCCTCATAGATTTATTTTTAGTTTGCCAAGATTACCAATGGGAATGAGACCATAATCGGCAGAAATCCTGAATCCACCTTCTTGCGAATTTTACTATTAGAGCATTTTTTTCTGTTCTCCCAGAACTGAAAACAAACCCCAAAAGCAACTTATTCACTATTATCGTCTCAAGTGTTCAGTAAAATGGAAAGTGTTTTTCCTCACAAAAATTGATTGATTCATAAATGGTAAAGACTTTTGATTTGATTTGATTTGATTTTTTTTTTGAGTTGGAGTCTCACTCTGTCGCCCAGACTGGAGTGCAGTGGCCGCTCCCGGCCACCGCAGCCTCGACCTGCTGGGCCCCGGCGATCCTTCCGCCTCAGCCTTCCAAGTAGCCGGAATTACAGGCATGCGCTACCGCACCCGGCTGATTTTTTTATTTATTGTAGAGATGAGGTCTCGCTGCCCAGGCGGGTCTCAAACCTGTGGGCTCAGGCAATCCACTCACCTCAGCCTTTGTAATCCAAAGGCGCGGGATGACAGGCTGAGCCACCAAGCCCGGCTAGACTTTTGATTTTAAAAAATTACAATCTCAGCACTTTGAGAGACTGAGGCAGGAGACTTGCTTGAGGCCAGGTTTTGAGACCAGCCTAGGCAATATAGTGAGACTCCATTTTTACAAAAAGGGAAAAATAATAATAATAATAATAATAATAAAACCTGGGCATGGTGGTGCATACCTTAGTCTTAGTTACTCAGGAAGCTGAGGCAGGAAGATTACTTGGCTGTGGAGTTTGAGGCTGCTATGAGCTGTGATTGCACCACTGCACTACAGCCTGGGCAACAGAGTGAATCAATCTCTCTCTCTCTCTCTCTCTCTCTCTCTCTCTCTCTCTCTCTCTCTATGTATGTATGTATGTATATATATACATATATATAAATTTTGGTATTTGAATTCTAATTCTCCACACAAAATTGGGACAAGTCCAGTCATTTCTTTTTAAAAACTTGTTGTGACTATATGTAGGAAAGTTGTTAATATTTGTGTATCTTATTACTAGCTTTCTTAATACGCTTTTTAAAAATTGTAATAATTTCCAGTTAATCCTCTTAGGTTTTCTAGAGAAATCATCAGCTAACGTGAGATTTGTATCCTGTTCCCAAGATTTTCCCTCCTTATTTATTTTTCTTGTCTTATTGCAGTGACTAGAGCTTCCATATCAGATTAGACCTCAGCAGCATCAGGCATGTTGTGGTCTGTATGTTTACAAATATCTCTTGTTTCTCCCCAGGCAGAATGCTACTTTTCTATTGCACGATGTCATGCTTGGCCACGCACCTACTGTAGGCCATCAGATGTGACACACTTTGTGAAAGTTCTAAAAACCAGGCATGATTTATCACAATCACTTTTCCCACCCTCAAGTGACTGCCGATACTCAGAGGCTGTTGCATTTGCCGGGTGCTAACATGAAGTTATGCAGGGCAGAGCTGCCACTGACCCACAACAAGCCAGAGCTTGGAGCATGGAGCATGGAGTATGGAGCACAGAGCAGACTTTTGTTATTTTAAACCATGGAGATTTGGGGATCACTTGTCCCTGCAGCATAAATTTTTGATTTAAATTTTCTTTTTAGAAATCTCAAATTTTGTCTTCCTTTAGTGCCTTTGGACCAAACATTTTTTTGAACTTCTTCTTTCTCCCCAGATAAAAATGATTCCCATGTTATAAAGCAAATGCAATATTCTTCATAGTTCAAGCAAGTAGAACCACCCTTAGAACATGCACACAATAGACAGGGCAAGAAGACTAAGGTGACATATTTTAACATTAGGCTGTTCTTCCTATAGACCAGCCCAGGATGCTCTGTCTATGGAGTAGCCTGATCTCTGTCTTTTCAAGAAACCCCTTTTCATTTTCTAGCCAAAACCCCAGTGATGCAAGTGGGCTGCTCTGTCTGTGGAGTTGTTCTCTCTCTGCTTCTTCCTTACTTTAATAAATGTACTTTCATTTTATTAAAAAAAAGTCTTCTGAGTATAAAAGAAAGGACTACTCTCTATCTCAATCTTATATTTTCAGCTAAATTAAATGAGTCAAGTTAGGAAACCATTGCAGTCGAACCAATAGTTTCTGTGGTCACTATTTGAGTATTCCGATTGTCTTTCTTTTTCAAAGATATTTTTAGGTTGGGTGTGGTGGCTCAAGCCTGTAATCCCAGCACTTTGGGAGGCCGAAGTGAGAGGATTGCCTGAGCTCAGGGGTTTGAGACCAGCCTGAGCAACATGGTAAGACCTCGTCTCTATGCTAAAAAATAAAATAGGCCGGGCTCAGTAGCTCAGCCTGTAATCCCAGCGCTCTGGGAGGCCAAGGCGAGAGGATTGCCTGAGCTTGTGGGTTTGAGACCCACCTGGGCAACTTGTCGAGACCTCGTCTCTACAATATATCAAAAACTAGCCAAGCATGGTAGCACGCGCCTGTAGCTCCGGCTACTTGGAAGGCTGAGGTGGAAGGATTGCAAGAGCCCAGCAGGTGGAGGCTGGGGTGGCCATGAGCATGCCACTGCCCTCCAGCTTGGGTGAGAGAGTGAGACTCCAACTCAAAATAAAATAAAATAAAATGAAAGATTTTTTTGAAAAATCAGTGGTTATCTTTGGGAGGTATAACTGGGAGATTTAAAAATTTCTTATTTATGCTCTATGCAAATTTTCTGCAGTGAGTATGCACATTACTTTTATAATTATAATTTTATTTTATTAATATTTATCTATTTTTTTTTTAGAGACAGGGTTTGGCTCTGTTAACCAGGGTGGAGTACAAGTCTGGTCCTGAACCCTTGGCCTCAAGTGAGACTCCTGCCTTGGCTTCCCAAAGCACTGAGATTACAGGAGTGAACCCCTATATCTGGCCAACGACTAGGATTTTAAAATCCTGAACACCAGCACAAAAACTGCTGAGTGTGAGTATGGCGGGGAGCTTAGGCATGAACTGACAAGATGAAATGCAGGGAGAACTGTTGGAAGGAGATGGCATCTGTACAGGTGAGAGGTGGTGGCTGAGATAGTGACAATGGGAACCACAGTGGGAGGAGGATAGGAACTGAAATGGATTTGACACATGTTCTGGTGCTAGAATGAAATTTGACAGAATTTGGTGATGGCGATGGGCATTGGTGAGAGTTTAGATAAGGAGGCTGTAGAGAGAGAAGAGTTGAAGATTACACCCATGTTTTGATTGAAGTTACCAGGTAAATGATGCCATCATGGAGATAAGGAGCAATAAGAGCAAAGAAGGGAAGAACAGCCAACTTGCCAAGGAGTGATTTTAGGTTACGGCATATATGGGAAATATGTGAGACACATTGGAGTTAGTCCAATTCCATGCCAGAATTGGTGGAATTTCGATGGGTGGTAGGCCATTGCTATTCCTTGCATCCAACGACTTGTTCGGAAAAACTGGAGTTTATTTCAGCAGGACATTTCTGAATATTTTCTGGGGTAATCTTTTCCTGTTGTCGAGGCTGTTCTAAAAAGATTAGTTTCACATCTCTATAGCCTAAACTGGTAGCAGTAGAATACAGACCTCTGGGTATATTTTGCTATTCCATCATTTCATTGACATGGAAAGTAGGATGAAGATGGAGATGTATTGGGTACTGATTTTGGCCCCAGTTACTTACTTCAGCCATCAGTTCAGATTCCATAAGCATTTTCTCATTTGGGGCAGCAAATACTATCCTTCATTTTGCAATATCCAAGGTGGGCTCCTCTATCTGTAGGGATGTGGGAGAGTTTTCAGAAATACCAAAATGAAGTCTGTTTTTATTCATCCCATTTTCACAGAAAAGTTCTGTTCGATATATATTTAAAAGGATATCAAGAAAGCATTTTTCTCATGCGTGGTTTGGTTATTACATGGTGAAACACATAAGGTGGACAAATATTGATTAAAAAATCTCATACTTGGACTCAGTAAGGAATAGTGGAAAAAGTAGGGAATCAAAGCCTCTTCCTAAGTCAGTGCTTTCAAAAGACCCTGCATCTAAAAAGTACTTTGTATTTTCTTACTAAGTGAATATGTAAGTAAATTGTAATTTCTATGCCTCTCATGCCATCTGATCTTGTAAATACTCTCTCCTTGATGTCTCAGTTTTTTTCCCCTACATACAATGAATTGGTAAAAGATGGAATAAATGACTCATTTTACTGTTCAGGCCTCCTTTGAGTAATTGAGTTCAATGATTGTTTTTTGTTGATTTTTTAACCTTTTCTTTTTACAGTAAGAGAAGTTCTAAGGATGTTATATATTTCAGTGAAATTAGATTAGATGTTCCACATACACACATACATATATAATTTGGTGAAATAAATGATATTAATTAATGTGGTTTACTATATTAAAATTTTATTATTATTTTTTTGTGTTGGGGATCTCACTCTGTTGCCCAGGCTGGAGTGCGGTGGCCCGATCATGGCTCACCACAACCTCGACCTCCTGGCCACAAGTAATTCTTTCACCTCAGCCTCTTGAGTAGGTGGTACTACAGGCATGAACCATCACGCCTGACTAATTTTATTTTTTATTTTTGTAGAGATGAGGTCTCGCTATGTTACCCAGGCTAGATGCAATCTCCTGGGCTCAAGCAATCTTCCCATTTTGGCCTCCCAAAGTGCTGGGGTTGCAGGTGTGAACCACTGTGCCTGGCCTGCTTTCCTATGTTAGATGCTCTTAAGAAAACAAAAGCAACAAACATACTGATTTTTCTGTAAAAGAAAGTTCACTTTGTTTTTTTTAATTTTTATTTTCTTATGTTCCTTTTAAGGTAGTATTACCCTAAGTGGGCATGATCTTATTGATTCTTAATTTTATTTTCCACAGAAACCATCTTCTTAGAAACAATTTGACAGTTAATGCCACTTTTCCCTGCCACTCTCAGACATGTAAAGTCATGACAGAGGAAAAGAAGGGACGTGTGTGAGACAGTCTCTGCCATGTCAACTGCCTGCTAAGCAGAGTCCTAGGTCCATCCTGAGTTTCTATACGCTTTCTCAAAGTGTTTCGCTAAGCTGTCAGGAGTTTGCCATTGGAATTCCATTCCACTGCTGTCTACGGCTAATTGGCTTTATGTTATCACAGAGCTATATGTTCGCAACTGAAGACACTTAGGAAAGGCTGGTGTTTGCAATGCTACAAAGAACTGTGGATAATTTATTAGGGATAAGATCTAAGTGCCAACTCCACAGCCCTTCTAAATTCTCTTCTAGATTGATTGAGGATTGAATCTCTAATTTATCTTACTAATTAATGGACTTAGTTTAATTGGTGTAAGTTTAAAACTTGTGCAGGAGTCGGGAGACCTTACGGCAATGCCATGTCATAAATCCATCATATGCTTAAGTCAGTATGACATTTCTGAGCAGCCTGTGTTCCCAGGATGGCATTTCACCTGGGCCACCATTTACTCAAAATAAAGTGACTGTGGGCATCGGAGGAATGGTTTATTTATCCTCTACCTAGAAAGATCCCTTGCCTTAAAATAAAAAGGTGTTTAAATCTTAGGTGAACCTGTGCCCACCCCAAACCATTTCTTCAGCGTTTTATCTTTAAAAAAATTGTTTTAACCTTGTTGTGGCAAGTTTGGGGTTCAATGTTCCTAAAACTTGTCCTATTTCCTCCTTGGCAAACAGCCACGGAAATGGAGAAAGGCTTTATTGTGGAGAGCCAATGAGATTGGAGTTCAGGAGCAATAAAATTCTTCTTCATGAGTAAGGAGTGGGAGTCTGTCAGTGTTTCCTGCTCTGTGGATGCCAACCCTCACCTCCAATGGGGCATTGCAGATATAATCCTAAAAGGCTGCGCAGGAAGTCAGGAGCCGGTAGGGCTGAAGGGTCTCTCCAAGGTACGTCAGGCCTGTTTCCATGATGGCTGCACCCATGGCAGATCAGAGCTGAGGCACCCTGCTGCACCTTCTGCAGGCAACTTGGAGAAAAGCAATTTCACATTTCTTTCCAAGGCAGGCTTTGAAGAAGGGAGCAGGAAGGCATGGAGAAGTTAGTTCTCCTGTTTCTCCTCTTCTCCCTGTGTCCAGTCACTGTGTTTCCAGGAGGATGCTAGCCACCTAGAGAGACAACATGATAGGGCAATTTTTCTACCACTCAGAGATAAGGGGGACAATGGCTCCCAAACTGGGTTATATTCTACTGTTTATGTTGGTTCGCATGTCTCTGGAGACACATCCAGTTGCCATTTGAGGTCATTTAAGGAGAAAGGGGGAAAAGTACATTTGCATAGTTTAGACACTTGATCTGTGTTGCTGATTGAGTGGCACTATTTCACTTCACTCTCTGAGCTTGTGGGGACATGAGAATGTGACCTGTGTTTAGGGAAGTTAAGCTCCCAAGATAATTTAGCAAAAATAATTTCCTTAGTGATAGACATGAACCAAGCAAACATTGCTTTAATGCTTTAGGAAGTGCTAAATAAATATTTTGAAGTGGGTGTAATGAGTTTTATAAGTGTTTAACCACCACTACAAAAAGGGTACTAAATAATTCTAACAGTGCTCTTTCCCCAATGCTCCATGTTAAACCTTTGTAGAGAGGTGCTTCCCCCATCTATAATCCTGGTATTTGGCAAAGAGTTGATATGACACTAGAAACACTATTCACACACACACAAGAAAACCAAAACGATGTATTGGACTTCATCACAAGTAAAGAGTTTGCTTCTTGAAGAACAGTTAAGAGAATGAAAACACGAGTCTTAGACTGGGTGAAAACATTTGCAAAAGTTCAAGGATCTTTGAGTGAGAGAGAAAACTAAATAAGGCATGATTTTTTTTCTTTTCTTTCTTTCTTTTTTTTTTTTTGTCTGTAAGAAGGTGGAGTTGAATGTAAAAAGAGATCCGATGTAACAAACACTATATGAAGGAGAATGTGGTTAATGGGAAAATAGTGGCAGCCTACCCACAATGCCTGATAGGGGAGAGGCACACCTGATTCCAGCTTGTGGAATCAAGGATGACGTTGTGGGCGTAGAGGAAGCATCTTCCAGAAAAGGAAATCCTGCCTGGAAAGCCATGGAAGTAGAAAAATGTTGGACATAAATATCAAAGTGCGAGAAGTGTTCTCTGGTTAGCTCCCAGGATTACTTCTGCATCTCTCGTGGCAGGAAGACAATGAATGCATATCTTCTAACATATACAGGAACCCACACTTCAATATCTGCACCTTCTAAGGTCTGTAAGAAAAAAAAATTACCTTTTGTAAGTGAGGATTACCCTCAGGCATGGAATGGTTAAGCTGAAACACAGAAAACCATTAAGAGTCATTTAAAGTCCACTGAAATGTCATGATAGTCTATTGGAAATGCAAATGTTAACTGTGTTGCGATAAGCATAATAAACAGAACAATGAAACCAATTAGGAAAGTACTTCAGAGAACTTCAGGCTTTGATTAGTTACAAAGGCAGAGAAAAGAGAACACATGGTTTGATCTCCTTTATCTATAGGTGTAGTCAATAATCTAAAGAGTTTTGAATGGTCCAAAATGTTTTGGGGCACTTAGAGCCCCACCACGGACTCATTTGTTATTAGGCGACCCCAAGTGAACTAGTCTCCATAGGTCTTTTTTCTTGGGTTCCATCATGCCTGGGTACAAATGAAATATTGGTGCCCTTAATACTTAAGCGTCTTTTCTGTTGGGCAAAATTCTTAAAAGAACAAATTCTTTTTCTATTGGCCAACTAATGAAATTTGTGTAACACCAGCATATAAGTTATTCTAAACAATTAAGAGAGTGAGAATATAAATTTTTTTATAATCAATATTTTTTATTATGATATTGTGGGATACAGTTAAGGGTTAGGTATACAAATATGCTTCGTTCAGGCACCCTTGTTAATAAGAGGTGTCTCCCCGTCCCCAGACAGATATTTACTACCGTTAATCCCATCTCCTTTCCCCTCCCCCTAGTTTCCCACCACTGTTAGTCATTTTCTTATAGTATTACATTGGATGTTCAAGGTCCAATATATGAGTGAGAACATGTGATACTCAGGTCTCTGTTTCTGTGAGAGGTCACTCAGTATTATAGACTCTAGTTCCATCCAGATTGCTGCAAAATTCATGATTTTGTTCTTTTTTATGGCTGCGTAGTATTCCATCGTGTATATGTACCACATTTTTTTTAATCCAGTCCTCTTTTGATGGACAGCATGGTTACTTCCAGGTTCTTGCTATTGTGAACAATGCTGCGATAAACATACATATACAGGTATCTTTTTTATAGAGTGATTTGAGTTCTTCAGGGTATATTCTCAGTAGGGGAATTGCGGGGTCATATGGGAAGTCAATATTTAGAGCTTTTAGGAATCGCCATACTGTTTTCCACAGAGGTTGCACTAGTTTGCACTCCCACCAACAGTGTAGAAGTGCTCCCTTTTCACCACACCCTTTCCAGAGAATATGAATTTATGCACCTTTCCTGCTTGTAGACACATGCCAGAGCTAAAGATTGCTCTTTTATTTTGTTTTGTTTTTAATAAAAATAAGATTTTTATGCATTGGGAAGCTCTGATTTGTGTCGTGTCATTCCCTCTACATATGTATTTCTAGATGTGAGATTTTAAAAGAATTTATATTTGCAGTTTTTGGCGAATGGCTTCAATGTATCGTAACGTGTGCGTAGATTCTCATAACCACCATTATCAACAGGATACAGAATAGATTCAACACCTCCCTCCAGTGCCTCATTCTGACTCTTTATAGATAAACTTTCTCACAATAAAGAAAAAAATGAGTTTGATTTTATCAACATTAAAAAAATTTGCATTTTGAAGAAAACACTTAGAAAACCGAAAAGTCAAGCTACAGATTGGGAGATTGTGTTGGCAAATCATATATCAGACAAAGGACTTATATCCAGAATAAAGAATTCTCAAAAACAAGAAGGAAGCAGATAGCCTAATTTAAAAGTGGACAAAAGATTTGAACAGAGGTCCAAGAAGATAAAGTATAGGCAAATAAGACCATTAGTCATTGCATACATACAAATTAACACCACAATGTGAAGCCATTATATATCTATTAGAATGGCTAAAATAAAAAATGCTGATGAGATGCCAAGTGATGATGGACAGGCATGTGGAGCAACTGGAATTCTCTTTCATGGCTGGTGGAAATGCAAAAATAGTATAGCTACTTACTATTTTGCCCAGGCTGGTCTTGAACTCTCACCCTCAAGCAATCCTTCCAACTTGGCCTCCCAAAGTGCCAGGACTATAGGCGTGAGCCATATGCTTGGCCCAAACGGTTTCTTAAAAAGGTAAGCATACTCATCCTTTGTGACCCAGCAATACCATGTCTAGGAAAAAAAAATAAAAAATTTTTTAGATTGCTCTTTTATTCATTTTATTTAAAAAATTTTTAGCTTAATATGTGGGATACAATTCAGGGTTAGGTATATAAATGTTCATTATGCAGGTACCCTTGTTGATGAGGCATGTCCCCCATCCCCTGGCAGTTTCCCACTACTGCCAATCCCTTTCTTGTAGTATTACAATAGTTGTTCAAGTTCCGCTTATGAATGAGAATGTGTGATACTTGGTTCTTTGTTTCTGTGATAGATCGCTCAGTATTATAGACTCTAAGTCCATCCAAGTTACTGCAAAGTTCATAATTTTGTCCTTCTTTACAGCGACTTAATATTCTATCGTGGATATGTACCACTTTTTTTTATCCAGTCCTCTTTCGATGGGCACGACAGTTGGTTCCATGTTTTTGCTATTGTGAATAATGATGCAATAAACATCACGCCTAGGAATTTATCTTAGATAAGTGAAAACTTAGGTTTACACAAATACATGCATATGAATGTTTTTAGTGGCATTATTCATAGTTACTAAAACCTGAACACAACTACAATGTACTTCAAAGGGCAAATGGATAAAAAATTGTGGTACATCTGTACAATGAATGACATGAAATGACATTGGCTGAATCAGAAAATAATTTTCCTGAGTGAAAAAACGTTGTATCCATTTAGTACTAATGAGTAATTTCTTCCATGAAGAAATATCGCTTATTCTGTTTATGAAATAACTTCTTTCTATTTGGGTTCTCTCAGGCTTCCAACTGTTCCTCCTTTTCTCTCCATGGCGGTTCTATTCTGAGAATCTCACTTGTGTATGTTTAGGATGTCTTTTGCCATATAACAAACCACCCCAAACTTAATGGCAGGAGATAGCAACCATTTTATGATTCTCGTGGACTCAGTAGGTTAGGAATCATCTTCATCCTGAGATCACATTTTCCTAACAATGCCTAGAATTTGATCTTTGCCCTGAAGGCCGTTTCTTCTTTGCCCTGAAGGTCGTTTCTTATTTGAGGACACTTTGCTATCTGTTACAGTCCCTTCAAAACAAAAACCGTTTACACTTCCTGTTAACGTTTTCTCTGAATTATACATTTCCTCCAAATTGTAGCTTTAAAAAAATGGAACTATTCCTTTTTTAGTTTGTCTCTCTGACTCTTTCATTTTATTTTAGGGTCTAACAGCTAAGTGACCCATAGCACTCTTCCTGAAATGTTTCTGACCTTGATGGTTGAGAGCCTTAAACACATTTTCTACTTGACAGTGTTGCAGAATGTATTAGTGCTACCTAGCCATGGCTCCTTTCCTTAACTTCCAACAACCTTGTCTTTGCAGTCCCTCAAGCCCTCATAAATAAGCTCCATCAGGGCCATTTCACTTTTGTCCATTACCAAGCTCCAAAACCAACGTCACAAATTTCAGATTTTGTTGCGCCAGAAACCGAATTCAGCCCCAGGTATGATGGTCTACCCAACCACCCTAAACTGAGAATGATGACGTATCAACCATTTTATTATGCTTTTGTGTTCTGTGGATTAGAAATTCAAGCAAGGCACACAGGAGATGGCTTGCCTTTCTTCCATGTTCTCTGAGACCTTGCCAGCCAACAACGGGAGGTTGGAATTTTCCGAAGGCTTCTTCACTCACCTGCCTTGGTTTTGAGCTGGGATGACAGAAGCTGCTCTCATCTGAGACTCAGTTAGAGCACCCGCATGCGGCCTTTCCATGTGACTGAGGCTTCTGACAGAAGAAACTTCCAGAGAGAGTGCTCCAAGAGAAGCAGATGAAAGCACCATGAAGTTTTATGAAAGAGCCTTGAAAAGTCCACAGAGTCATCAGCTCCCTGCCATTTTGAGCTCCATTTCACCCACAGTCACTGAAGTCTTTCCTTCAAAGCAATTACAATACCTGCCAGACTCATGGGCAAGGGACACAGATCTCACCTCTCAAAGAAAGAAGTGCCAAGGAATTAGCGGTCATGCTTTAGAATTTCCACAATGCCATGGCTGCACCTTTCTCCAATATCTGCATCTCTACCTCCAAATCTGTATCTCCAACCTGAACTTTTCTTCTGAAGGCCAGCCTCATCATTTACATGTCTAATAAATGTCTTACTGGAATCCATCAGCACCAAAAACAGAAAGATACAGACCTACCCAGAACGCTATTTCTGGTCATCTGAGCACCTTAGGAAAAATGAGTATTTGAATTTATTCAACACAAGAGATTTTAAAAAGCAACAAATCATAAGTAAGTTAAATGCCCAACAACAAAAGAAAGTTTAAGTCAGTTAGAGTCTATCCACTGGATGGAATGGAAGGTATCCATGAAAAATAATAAATACAAAGATTATGATGCCAAATCCTTGAAATATCACTTGGAGAGAAAAAACTCGTCATGTGATGTGCACCTTCACTGCCATTATAAGCAAATAGATGCATATTAAAAAATTTTGAAAAAACCAAATTGAGGATAATTGTGCTGAAATGGTGACTATATAGAAATTTGTCAGTCCTCTCTTCCTTTCCTCTTAGTTTTCTTTTTTATTATATTACTTTAATAGCAATAGCAAGTCTATAAAAATAGATTCTATAAGCATGTAGTGTGTACCTTTTATACATGCTATAAATTATATAGAATAACTAATGAACACAATGATATACTTCTTCCATTATTATTATTATTATTAGAGTCAAAGTCTTACTCTGTCGCCCACACTGGAGTGTGACCAAGGCTCACTGCAATCTTGACCTCCTGGGCTCAAGCGATCCTTCCACCTCAGCCTCCTAAGTAGCACATGCTATCATGCCCAGCTAATTATTTATTTATTTATTTATTACTGTAGAGATGAGGACTCGCTGTGTTATTCAGGCTGGTAATGAACTGTTGAGTTCAAGCAATCCCCCTGCCTTGGCCTCCCAAAGTGCTATGATTACTGCATAAGACACTGCATCTGGCTTTTATTATTTTCATAACCTAAAAATTAAAAACAAAACAAAACAAATAGTCCCAAACTGAACTTGTCACTTCACACTTCTTGTTTTTCTTTTGTTTATTTTCTTTCTTTCCTGGACTCTCAGTTAAAGGCATGTGTATCTTAGTGGTCCAGGCTAATAACTTCAGAGTAATCATTCTGTCTTCTGTTTTTTTTTTTAATAGTCTTTTTATAATATTAATCTTCATCAGGCATGGTGGCTCACACCTGTAATTTCAATACTTTGAGAGGCAGAGGTGAGAGGATTGCCTGAGCTCAGGGGTTCAAGACCAGCTTGGGCAATATGGTGAGACTGCATCTCTACCGTAAATTAAAAAAAATTAGCCAGGCATGGTGGTGCATGCCTGTAGTTCCAGCTACTCGGAAGACTGGAGTGGAAGGATTGCTTGAGCCCAGCAGGTCAAGGCTGTAGTAACTGTGATCATACCTGGGTGACAGAGTGAGACTCTGACTCAAACAAAAAAATAAAAAATATTTGAATATCCTGAATTCTCCTTCTCCAATATCTCTGCAATGAGTGATTGTTAAATCACTAATAATATAAATGTAAAATCACCTTCAAAATATTATAGAACTATACCAGTATCCACAAGTTCCATCACCATGGATTAGCTGAGTGAACTCAGGCAAGTTTCCCAATCATTCTGGATGTCAGTTTCCTTGTATGCCACATGAAAACTACAAACTTCATGTTATTTATTTATGTGTCAAATAGATTCATGGGAAGCCGGGCTCAGCGGCTCAGCCTGTAATCCCGCGCCTTTGGGAGGTTGAGGTGAGTGGATTGCCTGAGCCCGCGAGATCGAGACCCGCCTGGGCAGCGAGACCTCATCTCTACAATAAATCAAAAAATCAGCCGGGCGTGGTAGCACATGCCTGTAATTCTGGCTACTTGGAAGGCTGAGGTGGAAGGATCGCCAGAGCCCAGGAGGTCGAGGCTGCGGTGGCCGGGAGCAGCCACTGCACTCCAGTCTGGGCGACAGAGTGAGACTCCAACTCAAAAAAAAAAAAAATAGATTCATGGGTACAAGTGCAGTTTTGTTCCGTG
Source organism: Carlito syrichta (assembly GCF_000164805.1). Classification (NCBI taxonomy): domain Eukaryota; kingdom Metazoa; phylum Chordata; class Mammalia; order Primates; family Tarsiidae; genus Carlito; species Carlito syrichta. The sequence goes on along the minus strand of NW_007252888.1, from coordinate 711,115 downwards.
AATATATTGTGTATTAGTAAATCTGGGTTGTTAGTGAACACATCATCCAAATAGTAGCATTGTACCTGTAAGTAATTTTTCAGCCCCCACCCTTCTCCTCCCCTACCTCCTTTTAAAGTCGTCAGTGTCAAGGCCAGGCGTAATGGCTCAAGCCTATAATACCATCACTTTGGGAGGCTGAAGTGAGAGGATTACCTGAGCCCACAGATTCGAGACCACCCTGGACAACTTGGCAAGACCTAATCTTTACAATAACTAAAAAAATTTGCCGGGCGTGTGTGCCTGTAATTCCAGCTACTTGGAAGGCTGAGGCAGAAGGATCACCTGAGCCGAGCAGGTTGAGGCTGTGGTAGCTGGGAGCGTGCCACTGCCCTCCAGCCTGGGTGACAGAGTGAGACTCCACCTCAAAATAAAATAAAGTAAAATAAGCCAACGTCTCCAGTGTCTACTATTTCTATATAACCCTAGGTAAGCCTTGGGCACAATTTTGTGAGAATTAAATTATATTGTCTATATAATGCCTGGAATATAGCAGGCACTTGGTGAATACATGGTCATTACTATATGGAACATAAGCCTTTTTGGATACAACCATTTATGCTTGCATGTTCTTCTAACACTTCAACAAGCAAAACAAACACAGAAACCAGGCATAAATTTCCTAGCTGAATTCTGCCTCGAAATAGCTGAAATGGATTTTATATATTCTCGCTGGCTCTCCAACACAGTGACCAACAAACCAAACCCCCTCCAGTTTCTGCAGAACAAGTTTACAATCCGAAAGAAGACACAGAGAAAAATCAATGGCCTTGTGTTCAATATTAATCTCCCATCAATAGAGGCCCCTGTCTTTCACTCTTTATGGTAATTGCCTCAGTGATCTGCTTAAAGTGCTTAAAGTACTTAGTGGGGTCTGCTGATAGCATCTTATCAGGACTGGGAGCAGCAATGTCAGGAACACCCAAGAGCTGGGGCTGGGTCTGCCAGATGTGCTATTTAATTTGACAAAGGGTCCTTGGGTGTCACAGACACTAGACCGTGCTTACCAGTGGCTTTGCCATCAGGTCTGACTTCCCTCCCTGTTCTTCCCCAAGAGGGCAACTATCTTTTCCTCCTCTGAGGCTTTGAGGGTTGGCTGAAACAAAGGAGGCCTGGGTCGCTCACCACTTAAGCCAGTGTCCTGAGGAATTTCATCCTAGTTGTTCTGGAAGGCCTTTTGACATTAAACAAATTACTCTGCTGGCAGCAAAGCAGACCCATCTTCTCTGCAGAAGTCTATTCATATGCACAAGTTACAGCTTTTGGGCATTGAGAGCTGCCATGCAGATGGTCCAATTTCACTTCCAATAAGAGTCCGATCTTCCCAAAGAAATTGTACGTCCGTTGAGTGACTTGCGTTGCTCTCCAGATGAACATCGAGTTTAAGAAAGTAGAGGTCCATTTCCAGCATGTTAGTATTGATTTCAGATGCTTTGCAGAGTATGAAGATATGGCCTGTGAGGGGTGATAGGCTCCTCCCCAAACTCGCTCTATGCTTTGCTTTCTCTTACATTCTAGTCCACTCCCACCTCAGTGCCCTCTGTAGCACTTTGGAAACTCACAGCCTTCCGGTGCTGGGTACTTTCAGGAATGAAAAGCCACACGTGTCTCTGAAGCTGAAAGTCCAAATGAGTCATCTACCACCGAGCAATGCGTCCCCAAATCTGCGTGCGTGTGCACTATGCTCACGCTAGACTTTAACGCCCAACATTTTCAAAATTGTTTTTTAGAGACTTTGCATGGGCAGAGTCATCCAGAAATGGACAGAGCACCCCACTTTCTGTATACCTATATTCTATTCTGGTAAGTGGACCACGTCCTTTTTAAAATATTTTACCCAAAACTTCCCAAGTGGCACATGCTGTTTAAAATCATAATGACAGACTTCACTTTGATGTTACTCGTTATTGTTAATTTAGCCATCGTTCACAGCTGCTTCCGCTTCAATTGAACAGGCACTGAAAAAGGGGAAGATATTATATAAATTAAATTTTCATTGCTCTGTAACATATCAAAAGATTGCACCATTTCTGATTTACAGTTAGGATTGGAAATTAACTTCAAAAGGCAAGACATGGAAAAATAGAGCCATCTTCTTTCATGGCTTATTACTGAAAAGGAAGAAGTGATGGGATGATAACAGAAAGGGTTCGCTTCTTGAGCAGAAGAAAGCCTATCATTTCCTCTCATACCTGTGTGTTTATATCTATTTATAAGTGTTATCTACCACTTAACCCTTTGGACTCATACTATTTTGCAAACAATCCCTATATTGTAGCCAATATCACACCGCAGTGAAACCATGGAGTGACAGAAATTAAAGTGTGAAGATATATCAAGGGATGAGAAATAGCAGTCTATTGCTTTTAGGCAAATGTAGTATTAACAGGACCATTTCTAGACTTGATGCATTCCAGAGAGTTAATCTGCCCAGTTGATACCCAGTGAGTGGTCCAGGAAACCTGAAACCAAGGCATCTGCCTCCTAGTGGTTTTCTTCCCCTTGGAACACAAGGACTTGGTTTTGCAGTATCAGTGGAAGAGGGCTTCCTGGAGAATGCTGGACTTGGTGCCCCCCAATGTTGAGACCCTTTGGATTCCCTGTTGAGCTCATGCTTATGCCTGGACCTCACAGGGCTTTGTTTCCTTCTCGGCATCACCTCATCACACTGAATCACTGGCTTCAACCAACAGGGCATCCTCAGACCTCATGATTGTAAGATGGCCCCCACTTTCTAGGTCCTTGCATCTGATGTTCCCTCTTCCCACTACACCCTCTTTAATGGTCATCTCTTCCATTTCTTTGGATCCCCTAATCTTTTTTGCTTCTACTCGGTTTTGTGCCCTGTTAGTCCTCCTGTCTTGACTAGGCTTCTCTGTCTCAAAGCCCACACTGTCAGCCACTTCTATAATACGGTACCCTTGCTAAAACTCTAGAGCCCTCTACCTCCTTTTCTTTGGCATGCCATTTTTATCCCCTGATCACCTTGACCACTGACTTTGTCTTCTGATGCTCTGAGCATACATGTCCGTATCACTCCCATGGGCCCTAGGCACTGTTGCCTTTGTGGGGCTCTTCCTGCATAATAAAATATTAAAAATTGTATTTTATGATGGCTGTGGCATAAAAATGGATTTACTCTTTCATTCTAAAATGTATGTATGTATGTATTTATTATTTTTTAGTTGGAGTCCCACTCTGTCTTCCAGGCTGGAGTACAGTGGCACGCTCACGGCTACCACAGTCTTGATACGCTGGGCTTAGGTGATCCTTCCACCTCAGTCTTCCAAGTGGCTGGAACTACAGCTGTGCACACCCACACATCCGGTTAATTTTGATTTATTATAGGGATGAGGTTGCCAAGTTGCCCAAGCTGGTCTTGGACCCCTGGGCTCAGGCAATCCTCTAGCCTCCACCTGCTGGGATTACAAGTGTGAGCCACCTCACCCAGGTGTTTTTTTCCTCTGCTCTTAAAAGGAATTAAAACATTTTTTGTGTAGCCCTAAAATTTCTATAGGCAGTAGGCTTTGTGCCTACTGCATAAGTTGGCCCTGGAACCAACTCACAGAAAGTCACAGATTGATCTTGTTCAGAATTAACTTTAACTGGGACCATCTGTTTATTCCCTGGCGCTCTCTATTGATAACTAAAATTGCTCCAGCCTCTGCATGTGTGCATGTGTGTGTGTATGTGTGTGTTCACAGAGCATGACTCACCTACTTTCTTTTTTTTATTTTAGAGAAAATTAAACCCAAGCTATGAGGTCAATGATCTTCTTTGCCTCATCCTCAGAATCTTTATACCTGATCTCTTACCTTCCTCATGCAAGGTAAGAAGGAGGTAGAGGGTGTCCTTTCTTTTTCCCCTCTCCCTCTCTCCCCCTCCCTCCTTTCTTTCTCTCTCCTTCCTTCCTTCCCTCCCTCCTTCCCTCCCTCCCTCCTTTCTTTCTTTCTCTCTCTCTCTCAGTCCTGACACTTGTTTCTGTATCTTTTTAATGCTAGCCATTTGCAAGATCTCTTTTCTTCTTCATTCTCTTATTCTCTGACTCCTTTCCTTCTGTCCTTCATTGCTGAAAGGAAGTTTCCTTTGAACCTACTGTTTCTGCATTCCTTCTTTATTCCTCTATATTTATTTACTTATTTATTAACTTTTTTTTGAGTTGAGGTCTCACTTTGTCACCTAGGCTGGAGTGCAGTGGCACAATCACGGCTCACCACAGCCTCGACTTTCTGGACTCAGGCAATCCTTCTACCTCAGCCTCCTGAATTCCAGACACACATCATCACACCAGACTAATTTTTTGGGGGGGGTAGAGATAAGATCTTGCTATGTTGCCCTAGCTGGTCTCAAACTCCTGAGGTTCAACATTGTTCCATCTTAGGCCTCCCAAAGTGCAGGGGTTATAGGCATGAGCCACTGTGCCCAACCCCTAATTAATTTTTGGTTAAGCTTCTGGTGTGGTGTATTCCATTGATTTCCACATCTTCCACACCAGTTCTTTTCTTGGAAGTAAATATACGAATCTAATAAATGACAATATATGTGTATGATAAAAATCAGAAAAATTCTGAAAATATAATGAAAACAGCAGATTCTCTATTATTCCATAATTCCATGCCTTCTTGACTCCCTGCAGCTTCGTTTTATCAGTTCTCACTTAACACTCTTTTTCCTAATTAATTTCAAAATCAGTCTTGACCCTTTGTCTTCAAAGAATAGAGACCGACTAACACTTTGGATGAGTCTTTGTCTGCTTTGATTGTGAACAGTGTTAAGACACATGAACTTGAAAAGACTGGAGATCTGAGACGTCTACATGCTGTTTCACTCACCAACTTAACTGAAACTCTTATTTGACATTGTCACCCTCCATATTCCACCCACTGCTCTTCTTCAGCACTCTTTTTCTTTATAGTTGCGAGTAGAAAATCCCCATCATGACTTCTCCACATCATAACAACTGTCTTCGGCTCCCACCATCAGCTGAGGAATTTTTGCTCTGGGTCTCCGTTATCTTATTGAGAAAGATAGTCTGATCGACTCTACACATCTTTTTTCTACTTCTTCTCTTTTGCGGGTTGGAGGCAGGGGAAGTCCAAGGCGAGGTGCGAGCCATTGGTCCCTCGTATACCATCTATAGGATTGCTCCAGATTCAATCCTTGGAACAATCTTTATAAATTTTTCCTGTGGAATTTTTGACATCTGTTCAGGTAACTTCTGATTTCACATTTTCAGTTTTCCAAAAGCTTTTCTGGATATTAGGGGGTCATCTTTGTTTCTTGTTCTTGAAGCTATTTCCTTGCCAATATCTCTGTCATTTCTCTCTCATACATCCGAGTACATGCAAATGCATATACACAGTCCACTGAGTGACAGAACTTGGAAAAAAAGAAATAGTAGTAAGTATATTTTTATTTTCAGTACTTGGAAAGTGAGTGTATCTGATTCTTCATAGTTTAGTGAAGCAACCATTTGGTCTTTTTATTTTAGTCCTTAGTTGTTAACAAACTGAATAACCTTGGAAAAGTCACGTCCCTTCTCTGGATCTGTTTTATCATCTACAAAATGAGCCCGATCACACTTTATTTGTCTAAAGGAACGATGTTAAGCCACATAATTGTCTTGAGAGTCTGACAATGCCAACATCATCTAATGCAACAATTACAATGAGTGGGTGAGTATTTTTAATTTATCAAGACTACTAACCATTAGGTTATCGCTTGAAAATATATAATTTTCTTTTTTTGTTGTTGAAAATATATAATTTTCATATAATGTCATCCATGGTCCAATTATGTTATAGGTCCAAAATGGATATATATACCAGAGTGCCAAAAATGTATGCACATTTTAAGCATGCTATCTGTGTATTACTTTTTGAAGCTGAATTGAATTAGAGTAGGAATGTATAGTATGATGCTCACTCAACTGTGCTTCTGTCATTTTCTTTGACTGCCCTGCCTGTTGCATGGTGACGCTAGCATTCATTTGATTAATGCCATCTTTTGAGTGAACATCATACTTAAAATGCATGAACATTTTTTGGCATCCCTTGTTTATAGATAGATACCTATATATACATATGTAACATATATGCACATATATATTTTATATAGACAGTTTTGGTGTATGTGGCATGTGCTAACTTTTGGATCACATAATATATTTTTAAGTCACTGAGATCTATTAAATATGACAAATGTTAGAAAGAGTGATTAATGCTCAGTTTGCAGATATTTGAAAAATGTGTCCTGTATCAAAGTCTTGGGTCAATTGTAATATGCTTTGGTCTCTTGGTTGTAAAAATTAGATTGTTTTTAAATATAAATTTTCTACAATTTAGGATTCAATTTTGAAGCATTTAATAAGTACCTATTATGTACAAAGTATTTTCTGGGTGTTGAACAGAGAAAGTTGAATAAAGCACTATTTTAGCAGAAAAAGAAGATGCAAATAGCCATAAAACAAGACTAAATTAGGTAAGTGCTGAGAGGGGGAAAAATATCCTGGAAGTTCAAGGTTTGTAGAAAACGTATTGTTTTGCAAGTAGAAGTAAATACAGGTCAATTATGTGGTAGTTGTTGATTTCTGATTAAAAAATTAATTCATATTTATTGTCAGTGCTTTCCAAAATGATGGTACTACTTTGTACCCCTGTTGCTTATATATGGAAATGTCAGTTTCCACATGGTCTGTCAATATCAACAACTGTCAAATTTAAAAAGCCAAAAAAAATTTTTTTTAAGACACAGGGTCTTGCTTTATTGTCCAGACTGTAGTGCAGTGGCATGATTGTAGCTCATTGCAGCCTCAAATTCCTGGGCTCAAGTCATCCTTCTGCCTCAACTGCCCAAGGAACTGGGACTACAGGCATGCACCACCGTACCCGGCTAGTTTTTATCTATCGTATCGTATCTATCTATCTATCTATACACATGGGGTCATACTAATTGCCCCAGCTGGTCATAACCTCCTATCCTCAAGCAGTTCAAAATTTTCAAATGACACCCTAATTGAATAGACTATAAATAGCATCACATTTTAGTTTTATTTTTTATTACCCTGCTAGTGCTATTCAGTACTTAGGCATTTAGGTATCTTCTTTTATAAGCTGCTTTCTCACGCTCTTTGTCCGTTTTCTCATTGAAATATTGGTCTTTTACTTAGTGATTTATGAATATGTAGTATCTGAGGTGCTGTGAATGAAAAATGTGTTCTCATTTTTTTTTAACTAGTATGTGTGTTTAACTACCCTCTTTACTAAGATTTTCAAAATTTTGCCTAATGTTTTTTGAGTTGATTTGGGATATAGAGAGACATGTCGCTAAACAAGAATAACATCTTTCCCTCCATATGTATACCTCTTTTTAAATTTTCCTTATCCAATTTACTTGTCTCAAACTGTCAAAAAATATTAATAGTCACATCAATATGAATTTCTCTAATATTTCACTATTAACTACATTAAATAAATCTCCCCCATTCACATATAAAATCAGATGCAAATATTCATTTTAACCAAATATATTTTTGGTATCTATTCATAGCAAGATGTTATGTGAAAAAAGGTGGAGAAAAAGAGTATACAAAATAGTTATTCATGTGATATGTTTATTGGGTGACTTTGGTTTCTATTTTTACTTTTTATGTAATGAATAAGTATTGCATCAAAAATGAAACTATATCACAAGCATTCTTTGGGTTATTAAATATTCTTTAAGTGATATTTTAATGCATTAAGACATTCTCTTTTATATTTTGTAATTTAGTTAAGAAATTGCCTAATAATGAAACATTTAGTCTTTTTTGTCTAATGTAAATAAAGCTGCAATGAACATCCTTATACATAAAGATTTATGTACATTACTAATTCTTTCCTTAGGACAAGTTCTCAGAATAATTTGAAAAAGTATAAATCTGTCAAGATTGACTAGATACGTTTGCCAAATTCTCTTCCAGATATGCCATAAATTTACATTCCTGCTAGCAGTGTATGAAGATACCTACTTCATTTCACCTTTGCCAACATAAGAGGGTTTTAAAAAAATTATTATTCCTTTAACTTTTGAGAATCGAATGAGTGGAAATAGTTTCTCATAACAGTTTTCTTTAGTCTCTCTTTTAATTTGAGTGAGGTTAATTATTTTATAGGTTAATTATTATTAATTATAAATAATGTAGTTTATTAATTCTTAATTATTTTATAAGTTCATTGACGACCTACACTTTTTTGTCTAAATAGTCTCCAGGGAGTCTTTGTTGTTTTCTTTGCTCTTATTGTTGGTAAGTTCTCCCTCCCCATGACCGCTTATAGAACCTCTTTTATCTTCTCATTTTCTGTTTCTGTCTCTTACATTTAAGTCTTTTACTTCAGGGTTAGAATTTTAATCGGGAAGTAGGGTAACTTAAAGGAAGGTGTATCCTGCAGAAGCAAGGATAGATAAAAAGCAACTTGTGGGAATATGCAGCATATTTGGGGACAATGAAATTAGGCCAATGTTTATACAGAGGTAACTGCTGATACTGAGGAAGGGGATACCTAAGAAAGAAAAAAAATTCACAGCTTTCTAGCACAAGGGAAGATGTTTCTAGATCTTTCTAGGGAGCTTCTTTCTAGTCTATAATCCCAACTGCACATTTGTTGTATTCATGTGGCTAGCCCATATCACACTCGTACTAACACTCATACTCTCATTCACACTCACACTCATACTCAACATAATCAAAACTGAATGTCCATCATGGCCTCCCCCAAGCCTTCTTGTCTCATGACAGTACCAGCACTCATCACTATGGCCCGAACCACAGCTTCAGTGCTGTGCTTGAGTCCTTTTGTCCACCAACAGGAATCATGATTCAGGGCAGTTTTACTTTCTCAGTAGCTCTGGCAAAGACCCAGTCCTTCTCTGTTGCCCCATCTCAGCTGGGGACCATTATTTAATGCAGATTGCTTTCCTTTCTCACCTAAGGAGACCAGTTTCTACCAGGTCTCCCTCTCTTGACTCTTGTTCTTTTCCAAGTCGGTCTTCGCATAGAAGCTGTGGAAAATACTAAAATGGAACCTTGGTCACTGTTAAAATTCTCTTGTTGTTACCAGTTTCCCTAGCATATTTCTTAGGTTTTTTTCTCATCGTCCAATCTGAGATAGTTCTCATCTTCTTAGTTAATTTTTTTTATAATAACTTACTCTATTTTACATGG
>NW_007252888.1:685745-701822 GCF_000164805.1 Carlito syrichta | reverse complement strand
CCTTTTTCAATTTTATGCTCCCTTTACTAAAATGTGAAATTCCTGAGGCCAGGACTAGACTTCCTCTTCATAACTAGACCCCTCCCCAAGTAGAAAGGCAGATGGCACATCGTAGAGGCTCATAGACATTTGCTGAATGCTTCGAATACAGTGGACAGTCCCTGCTACTCATAACTACTAGGATTTATTTATGTTCCTGCTCCCCTAACCCCAGCTTCCAGATTCTTCTTTAACTTAGTGAACAGTTATTGGTCCTTTAGGACCCAGCTTTGAGGTTGCATCACGAGGAACTCTGCTCCAATCACCTTCTCACCAGGCTCTGTGGTATCTAACATGTTTCCTTGTCGTAGTATTGATCGTGGTTATACTGTCTACTCTGCTTGGCTTCCTCAAGTAGGTGGTAAGCTGCCTGAGGACAGGATTTGTATCTTACCCATCATTGTATTCCCCAGGACTTAGCAATATGCTTGGCTCATCATAGATGCTCAGCACATATTTATTGAAAGAATAAATTATACTATCTAATGTTTAGATGATCCTTATTTTTATTTAGAAATGTATTTATGTCTATTACGAGTAACTGAAGCAAAAATGGTCAAATCATGCAGAGTTTTGCAAGAAAGTATAAACTATAAAATATCTATAAGTGATATTTCTAATGCAAATGGTTAAAATAACAAAGATATATAAAGGGATAGACTTTAATTATCTGGAAAATTTCTTGACATTACTGGCTAGCTAAGTTATTATGTAGTATAATACTTTATGTGATGACTGTCTTTTGTGATGAATGCTATGTTGGCTCACTTTTAAAATTTTTCTCCTTAAAAAACAAGGAAATCAAATAAATATTTCTGCGAGGTAGTGAGGGGCAAGGGGGAGGAATGCTATAACCAAGAAGTGTTTGGCTATTGGAAAGATACGTTCTTATAGTTAAAGTTCTATTGAAAATGGTTTTATGCATTTTGAAATTTGGTTATTTCTGTTATTTAACTGCAGCCATTTTTAAAAACAAAACCAGGGTCTCTGTTTTGGAAACTCACGGTCTATCTGGTTGGTGAAATTTGGTGATTTTTAGCCAATGAACTGCATTATATTTGCATTTTTCAACTTTGTTTGAATTCTGCTTTGCATTGGTCAATCAAACCTTTCTTGGGAGGCAAGCAAGCTTGAATAGAATGTTTTCTTAATGATTTGGAGTGGCCTTCATGGTAGCACAGGATTATAGTTTCCAAATCTACATGACAATGAAATCAATGACAATGGAGATAAATGATGTTCAACAACAACCATCAATGTCATCCCACAAAACCATCATCGTTGACTTAGTTTTTCAAGATACATAGAAAACTTGATGAAACAACCATATAGGCTGTGCTCATATGTTCTTTGCCTTCTTGGAGAAGTCTTTCATTTATCATTGGCACAGTCTGAAAATCTTAGTTTACCTCTAGTTTTATTGCTCAGCATAATTAACTTGGCTTCTATCTCAACAAAGGAGAACGCTTTCCTTCAAAAGATATTTATTTATTGATAATGTACTTATCGGCAAACCAAATTGTTGCGTGTTTGCGGCTCACCATTTGATTTAAGAAGAGGCAGAAGATAGATAAATAGATTGATAACATCTTTTTAAAATAATAATTGCAGTCATCAAAGTTAACATATTTTGACAGGTTGGTATATTAAAAGCCATTAAAAAACAGCTGTTTAGCTGTAGGGAATTTCACTCTTAGGCTGAATCCAAAGATGCGTGTTGGTATTTATTCAGTAATCAATCACAGAAAGAAAAGACCTCGAATTTTAGTTGGAAGTTTTTATTCTTATCCTTTTCCTTACTCCTGGTCTTTAAACCTGCTCTGAGGAGTGCTATACATGCCAGGCTAGTGCTCATCAAAAGCAAGCAATCACAGCTAAATCAGCATGCAAAATGCCACTCAACCTTGGGCCTTTATTAAAATTTGCTGGGACTCAATTTGAGATAGCGATCATTCTTATTAAAAAGCAAAATGTAAGATAGTTTTTTTATATAAATCTCTGGATGGAATGGAATTGTTAATCAGCATAGGCTGATGTGATTTCTCTGTTGCAAATCCTGCCGAGGGCTCAGAAGTGGCACATTACCATAATTCGTAGGCTAGTGCTGGCAGCTTGAAAAAGACCTGCAAGAATCTTTAAAATGCTTAAGCAAAGCTGCAAGTCACAGCAAAACAACACAGTGAGAGCTGCTACCCGGCGTTTCTCCTGTTATATAACGAAGTTGTGGCCTCTTCCTCATCACTTGCTTTTCTTGACGCTCTCCTTGTTTTATGTTGCTGGGTGTTGTTTATAAACAGCCTCTCAACATGGCATTGCTGCACTGTAAAAACCCGTCCATTTACAATGTGCTTGGTTCACGGCAGAGGCTGAATGAGAGAGCTTGCGTTTTTCTCTTAGTCCAGAAAGTGGAGCCAATCAATTAACCACATGCACTTAATGCATTGTTTGTATCTCCCACCGTATCCTTTCTCCCTGTTTGACATCGCCCTTTATAATAATTTTTGTTTCCAGAAGATATAGAGCAGTTTCCAAAAGATATAGACCTCTCGTTGGATACTCAATGGCCTGTGTATTTAATGCCTATTTTTCACCCCGAGAAAATATTGTTGAATTTGGGAACCAACCCTTAAATTGAGTGAAGTCAGAAACTTACATCATTTTTCCCCTGTGAGGGAGGGTTACATTTACTCCTTTGCAGGAAAACTCATGATACATCCATGAGGAGAGTTGTCAGCATAAACTGAAATGAGTGTGGCTGAATTTGTAGTTGAAGGAATTACCAACAAAGGCTCAAGTTGGTGTAAACAGATGGCAGTCTGGCCTAATTGTAAGAAGAATTTACAAGACATGTATGTTCCCCCACACAGCAAGATAATACACAACAGGGCATACATCTTTCTAATGAAAAACCCAAAGAGCTTGACCCTTGAGAAGCCAGATTGTTACCAAATATGATGTCTACTTAGGAGACTGGGTGCCTAAGATGGAATGCAGAAGAGAATTTCTCTCCACCTTTTGGGTAATAGGCTTGAATTCAGCCATGAAAGAAAAGCTTTTAAAAATTGAATATTAAACTACACAAAAGCTCTAGGCTCAAACTTTGAACCGGAAATGAGTGACTGAGGTCAACAAGAGAGAAAGTCAAACTGATTTATCCTCAAGAAGAGGCCAGAGGTGATTCCTTCTTGAATGACTGATCGAGCCTGTGAGGGCACTGGATGGTCTCCGAGTAGGGGGTTGGCGTTTTTGTTTGTTTGTGTGTTTGCTTTAGCGTGTGTATAAATGCAGTGAACGAACATCTGCTTTTTAATGCACACCACTCATTCTCTTTTCCTTTGGGGTGACGGAGTTGTGTCACCTTGATGAGAGAGTCTGCAGTGAACCTCAGAGCTCATCAGCCTTTGACGTAGCAGGTGATGTGCCAAGTTTTGTCAGAAAATCTCAATGTGTTTAAGTCTGCACCGACCTCATTTCAACGGGTGGGAAATGTGCCAGCCAGTGGTGGGAAGCACAGGGGGCAGATTCGAACTGAAACCCATTTGAAACCCGCGCAAAACCCACAAGACCCCGAAGAGACAGACGTGAGCCAGATTCCCATGGCTCCTCCACCTGATGTCTCCTTCTGACAGCCCCTCTGAAGCCCCGGTGGAAGCCAGAGCGCTGAAAATGGTTTCCTCGTTAAAAGCAGCAACCAGATTAAACGGATCAGACAATGCACGTTTCCGAGAGGTCGAAACGCACAGGGCGAGGGCATTGTTTCTGAGCCTGGGCACCAAGGGCTCCGCGCCCAGTGCCTGGCCCCCAGGCTTCTGTGGCCAGCTTCCTCCTCCAAGAACGACTGTGATCGCTCAGCGGCGGCGTGCACAGCTGGACTTCACATTGCCATTTGCAGCGGATGCTTCATCTGAAATGCTGGTAGTATTTGTCAGCCTGGAAGTGTCTTGAGGCTGCTTCTGAGAGATACAAGGAGGCCACTGATAAGGAGCGCATCAGAAGGGCAGTTAATTGCCTCCAGTCTCTCGGTGCCGGGAATATTTAAAATCTATGGGATTAAAGGCAGATTAAAAACTGTGGAAGCAGGGGCCCAATAGCGCTGAAAGATCGCAATCAGCAAGGGTAATGGCAGAGAAAAAATGAATGTGGCAAATAAAATGACAGATAGGAAATTCAGATCCGCTTCTAATGCTCCAAGTTCCATCTTGTAAGCACAATTCATCTACGTGTAAATCATTTTTTGGCTTCAAGCTTATCAGCCCATCGGTGAATTAAAAATGCTCTTTCCTTGGAGGATTAAAGAGGTTGATTGAAGTCAGTGTGAAAACTGGCTAATAAGTCTGGAAATGTCAGGAGGGGGCTTCAGAGGAACTTGGTGTACTTTTTCTCCCCCTCTCTCCTCTCTCTCTCTCTCTCTCTCGCTCTCTCTCTCTCTCTCTCTGTGCTGTGAAATAGGAAGTTTGTAAAGCTGTGGAGTTCTATTAGTTTGAGAAATGCGTTTGTATTTTCTGTAGGTGACAAAAGTGTCAGGCTGGATTTGCAAGGTGAACAGGGATATTTACAATTAAGGCACGTAGGTGGACAGCCATGGATGAAAACAATTGCTGCTTCTAGAAATCTCTTCTCCAAAGGAAGGTTGTTGGAAGCCTTAGGCCCAAACGGTTAGCACTAAGTGTCTGTTTTAAGTTGAAACATTGTGACAGGAGTATTTTAAATTTTGAGGTCATCTGTTTAATTGGACAATTGTTGTTCATTTGGGCTGTTGGATTAAATTCATTGTGCTTCAAAGTGTTAGGAAAAAATACCATTGTTTTTCAAAGCAATTGAAATACTAGAGATAGAATAAATGTTTCTTATACTGGAAAGACTTGCTTTCTTTTTCTTTTTCGGGGATGGGAGTCTCACTTTGCCTCCCAGACTGAAGTGCAGTGGCATGATCACGGCCATCACAGCCTCAACTTGCTGGGCTCAGGCGATTCTTCTGCCTCAGCCTTCCAAATAGCTGGAACTGCAGGTGTGTGCCACTATGACCAGCTAATTACTCATTAATTAATAATTCATTAATTATCTATTAATTACTTAATTGTAGAGACAAGGTCTCGCCAAGTTGCCCAGGCTGATCTCGAACCCCTAAGCTCAGGCAATCCTCTAGTTTCTGCCTCCCAAAATGCTGGGATGACAAGCGTGAGCCACTGTGTCTAACCATAGCCATCTTTGACTTTTGAATGACGCCATTAGCCATTTGTTGCATGGTGTTGTTAAGATTTTCCTGGAAACTGAGCACCATTTAAAAAAATGCTACTCTCTTCTGGGAGGTCAACGCATCTGTTCCTGATGCTTTAAAACATCCACCTTTATAAGATGGGAGTCAGAGGCCACAAGGAGTGTCCCAAGGGAAGATGGGTTGATCTCACCCTCACGTCCTATGCCACCAAAGCAGTTGCTGGGGACAGTGCTTCTGGGATTTCTACATGACGCTGGAGCCACTTGCTGTCTTACTAGTAGAGAAGGTTACTGACATTTACTTTTCTCTGAGTTCACTCTTTACCCTCCACAGAAACTGTCAGAATAGGTAGAAGAGTCCATTAGAAACTTTTGGGTGTATTTGGTTAGCTACAATTGGGTAGTGAGCTGAGTTGTGTTTGCTCTTCCAAGTTTGCCCTGGAGAGATGGAGGGAAATTCGTGTCTGAAACTCATAGTTCAGCTCTAATCTCTTGTCCAGCAAAAGAAAAACTTGTCCAGAAGTTTTCTTTCTTAGTTTCCAAACTTCCTTGATTTCCTTACTCCTTACACAACTGGTATGGGAATTGATTGGTTCCAAATATGGGCAGAGGAAGGGTGTTGAGATGACCAGCTTTTATTCTGATTATTTAATTCCCTGCCAAAATCTTGACTTTTCTATTTTGTGACTAAAATTCTGATGACTGGTCTTTATTTTTATAACATTTAGTGTTTTAAAAATAGATGTTTACTACTGAAGATTTGGAAAATTTGTGGAAACCCCCCCCCCAGAAAAAATTAAGAGTATCTATAATTTCTATGATTATCAGACTGGTTATCATTAGGTATTATCAGGAATAGCATTTTGGGAATATATATATATGTTTATATATATAATTGCATATTTATTATATATGTAATTGCTATTCTAGTTATACAAAATATACTTACTTTTAGTAAATTAGAAATTAAATTTTATTCAGCATTGATATTTAACTTTTATTTACCCTATTATAAGTATTTTTTATGCCAATAAGCACTTTTCAATAATATATTTTAAAAATTGTAGATGCATAATTCTATTATATGGGTAGATCACATTTTATTAAACAAATTCCTATTAATGGTTTTATTCTGCTTCTGTTCTTTTTTCTTACTTCAAATAAAATATAAAAACCTTATAAAAATCTCTTAAAAATAGATATGGGGCCTCACTATGTTGTCCAGGTGGGTCTCGATCTCCGAGGCTCAAGTGATCCTCCCACCTCGGACTCCTGGAGTATTAGGATCACAAGCATAAACCACCACATTTGGCCATCATTTTTAAACATAAAACATTAATTAGTCTTTTATAAATTATTTTGGTCAAATGTATCAGATTCATTGTAGAAAACTTAAAAAAATGCACGAGGGAAAAAACATTTAAAAGAATCAGTCATAACCTCCACCACCGAGAGATAGTTGTTAACATTCATTGGGTGAGGCACTCTGACTGACACCTGTAATCCCAGCACTTTGGGAGGAAGAGGCAAGAGGATCACGTGAGCCCAGGAGTTCGAGACTAGCCTAGGCAACATAGTAAGACCCCGTCTCTACAAAAATCAAAACAACATTCATTACATCCATGTATATTATTTCAACTTTTTTCTGTAGGAGTGTTTGTGTGTGTGTGTGTGTGTGTGTGTGTGTGTGTGTGTGTGTGTGTGTGTGATGAACCATGTGGTTAGTTATTGATTCTTGATGCTGCTGACAGCTAGCACTTAGTCTTCATATTTGTCATGCACTATTCTAAATGCTTCCCGGCATCAGTTGATTTATTTAATTTTCTCAATAATCCTATGAACTAATACTTTCGTAATTCCCATTTTATAGATGAGGTCACTGAGGCACAGAAAGGCTAATTGCAGAAGTGGCCGAGCCAGGATTCAACCACAGAACCCCCACCCTCATCCACCAGTGGCAGGACTTTGGACAACAGACTCAGTCTCACAGGGTCCATGTTACACCTCGGTCTGGACTCTGGGACTGGGAACCTCACAGCCAGAGGATTCTCTGCTGGACTCGATTTCTGGGAAGAGAGTTTCCTGCCTAGAACTGGCTCTCCTCCCCATCCCCTGAGGAGAGAGTGTTTAGTCTCCAGTCCTGTGAAGTTCACCTGTCCCCGGTTTCTTTTCCTCAGAGCTATACTCGGCTAATCTGAGAAACTAATCTCAGCTAATGCTTAGTGATGGGCTAACGTGCAGCCCCTCCAGGGTAAAAACATATCTGCATGTTAAAGGGGCTTTCTAGAGAGTTCTTAAGTACTTGGGAGGCTGGAGAGAGGGAGATTTGTGGATAGGGTTGTGTGTGTGTGTGTGTGTGTGTGTGTGTGTGTGTGTGTGTGTCCTTGAAATGACACCATTTAACAGACAAATCTCTCAAAAGTCTGTCCCTGGTATACACAAATAGAAGATCTGGTTAACACATAAATCGTTCTTTAAGATGGGCACCCTCTAAATGGCTTCTGCATTGGTAAGTCTCCCCGCACCCCTCACCCACCCTTTGGGATAAAAGAAGTTAAAAGTGTTCCAATAAAAGGAAGTAGTAGCTTAGGAGAAGAAGGCTTTAAACTTAGGAATCCTAACAATTGGTTGAAAGCTGAGTAACATAAAGTGGACTATCTGAGGGGTACAAAGGATATCTTGGAACCTAAGACAGTGACAATAAACACAACAACACATGCTGGATTTTCTGAAAGAATAGAGCCTAGAAAATCAAACCTCCTGGTTCTTTTTCCTCTTCATTGCCTGTGAGAGATTCATAATGGTTACTTCTGTTTGGCAGTTTATGAATATGAGCTACTCTTCGCTCAGGCAAATAGGGAATATTTCTCTCCAATGATGGATGTGATCATTTTACGCGATAGATAAGATTAGTAGGAAACAAACACTAGGGAAAATTCAAACAGAAGCTCCATTTTCTTCTCTCTCATCCAATTGCACCTTTGAAGTTGAGCTTTTGGAAATATCCTGGACATTATATACAGTAGGCAAGGTTGCAGAATGTCCCTCTAGTGAATTCTTTTCCCTGCAACCACCACTTTGCTTCACGTTTGCCTTTAATTATCACCTTAGGTAGAAGAGCAGGAAATGCCAGGTCCAAAAATTCTTTTGAATGGACATCACAAAAATCCCAGGGTCTTAGGATATTTCCATTTATTTCATTTTATTTATTTTGCATTCAGCTAAGTTAGCTTCTACCACACTCCCAGGAATCTAGATCAACCCTTGTTTCTTTTAGTCCTGAAGGAAAAATTTTCAAGCTGGGGTGGCTCTCTGAGAATGGACAAAGGACATTCATGGTACAAACTTGGGCTATCACTTTCTTTAAGCTCTGGCCCTCTCTCCAGTTTTGGAGAGATGGATCCCCTCTTCCCATCTTTGATCTACTTTCTAAGTAAACTATTTTTCCTAATCTAAAAAAAAGGGGGGGCTGAAACATGGTCATTTTCGAGGTAGACACTGTGTTTTGCAATTGCAAGGGGACGGTCCACTCACACTAAACAATGTATATCTGGAGTCCAAGGAAAGGGACGGACAGGACTTACAAAGAGCATCTTTGCGTTTCAGCACCTGTCCTACAAATTCTAAGTGTTGGAGGTACTACTTAAGTTATGCAGATAGATACCTGGTTTGTCTGCTGTGCTGGTTAAATAACGTTCTCTGTTAACCACTGTGTAAATTTCTCATCTTTGTAAACTCCCAAAGAAAGAGATTGTTTTCTTGCAGCCAAATCAGGTGCCTAGTCCTTCTCTTACTCACTGAGCCAAGATGGAGAATTTCAGGTGCTGAGAAAGCTCCTGTTCATGTCTCTGTGTCTTTGCAAGTTGCCTGCTCAATCAGATGCCCTGTGATCCTGGGATAGGCTCTGATGATGGGAATTAGGGAGATGGCTGTTTCCTCTGAGTGCCCGCTGGGCTGTACACCACCTGTCTGCCCTCTTTTGCTTGCAAAATGGAAATCTCTCTAAGCTCTATCATCTTTGACATTGCTGTTAAAAACCAGTTTTAGTGATAAGATGAACCAAGCAGAAAGGCAGTTTGGGCTACGTGGCAGGGATGTATTTTGACCCTATTTTAAAAAACTTTGGATGCAGCAGACACATCTAAGTAAAGTTGTGCCTTGCCTGCTAAGAGGGAAGATTAATATCCAATAAATTACTCCCCTAAGTCCTTAGCCCTGAATTTCAGTTCTTAATGCACAATACTACACTCCATCATGGGAAATCAATTCATCTTCTTATTCCATTTCCCCCCTCATTTTGTGTTTTTGATTAATGTGCTTTTATTTTCGCAAATGTCTGAAAGGTCCTTGTATACTAAGACATTTTAAATGTATCATTAATATTTGAACTTTTTTAAAAAAAAACCAAAGTCACAGAATCTTCCTCTCTGAATATTTAAAAGTAGAATAGGGTAAGGGATTATCATTTGAGAATTATTTTGATCCAATTCTTTCTGGAGGCAGCAGAATTAATTTGACCTTTAAATGTCTACTTCAACCCTATGCTTCTCAAAAAGCATAATCTGAGTAAGGTGGGGGGAGCAAAATCTCTGTTCTCAAAATGTGACATAGTGCATACAGTAGGTACTTAATTAAAAGACGAAGTAATCTTAATTTTTAGAGTTGTAACCGGATCAAAATTAAGGGATATTTCCCCTTTTTCTTTTCAGATGTCCCTTTGCATTTAGGGTCTACTAATGAACACATTATAGAGTTGAATGACAGATGGTGGACCTCTTCCTAGCTTATCTTACTGTGTGATTCGAAGAAATAGTTTAGTTTGGAGGCTCATTTGTTCCTCCATAAAATGGTAGGAAAGTTGTTACTTTTCATTCTTGAAGGCAGTGTGATGTGTTAGAAAGAACTTGAGTTTTAAATTTAGGGATATCTGAACTTGAGATTCTTTTTTCATCTTAATATGTGGGTAAGATTAGGCAAATTCCTTAATACTTCAGGGCTTTGTTTTACTCACCTGTAAAATTAAAAAAATTAATTTGTATTTTATTGTGAGGACTTGATGAGACTATATGCGTAAAGCATGGAATCAAGTAGGTATCCAGCAAATGTCAGTTTATTTCTTCTACCTTTTCTTGTGTTAGGCTCTTGCATCTGATGAGGGCTTTGAACATGTAATGTTGACCTTTATATAACACTTACAAGATGACAGGTAATCTGCTAAGCATTTTATATGTTTTATTGACTCACTCAACTCTTACAATGACCCTAATGACCTTATAAGATAGATGATATTATTATCTTAGTTTTACAGATAAAGTACAGAGAAGTTAAATTACATGATTAAGGTCACAAAGCTAGGTAGGAAGAAATGATGTGTTTGAATCCAGATTGTCTGAGGCCCCACTCTGTTCTAGGGCGAGCCTGGCCTACCTGACCATAGGTGGGGTCATTATAGCTGAAAGGCCATTAGAAAAATCTTGTCTGGGGTTGCCCAGACTGTTTTGAACACACATAGGATTCTTGGTAAAGCAAGTTTGGGAAACATTAGATTAAACAACTGAATTGGTATTTGTTGTAAAGCTTTGTTAGAATGTCTCAAAGAGGCATTTTATATGCTAATGTTTGCTGTAAATCTCCACAAATGCATGTGTGTGTGCGCATGTGTGTGTTTAGTGTGTGTGTGTGTGTGCGTGCGTGCAATACAGGGATTCCCCCAAATTCTTTGGCCATAAAAATTTTTTTTAAGGAGCAATTGGCAACATTTCTGAGGTGCACAGTTTAATGCATATACATGTAATCCAGGCGTCTCATGTTACAGGTGAACAAATGGACGTCCACACATAAAGTGGAATTTGCTCAATGGCAGACAGTTAACTGGTGGCAAAGCTGAGGTAAGACTCAGGTCTGCAACCTGCAAATCAAGTGTTCTTACTCCATGTAATAGCGCCTTAGATAAAGAACCACAGTATTGTTTTTCCAGTGCTCCTGCCTAATTCATTTAATACATTGAATAGAACTGACTGTGTCTTTACATTGTAATATTGCCATTTCTAAGTGCATAATTAATGTAATCCATGGCATTATTTTCCTGTTGCTCCTGCTTCTGGAGCTGTGCGTGGACTTCTTAAAAGCCAGACATCAGCCTTAGGGCAGGCTCTTGGTTGGTTATTGTGCTTTCAAGTGCCTGAGATCACATCTCTAAAGTGCTCTTCAGATAAGTGGGTCATATGAATAAAACAGCCTTGGAACACAATTCTAAAATCTTTGAAACATTTTTTACCCTACCAGAGATTTGAATATTACATCTCAGTAATCTCACAAATGCATAGTGTCATGTAAATGATAACAGGTGAATGCTAGAAAGGAAGCAGAATGAAAAATATGGACAAGTCAAATATTTAGGATGTAAATAGAATTATGTTTGTACTTTGCAAATCCAGCTTCCTAAAAAAAATTTTTTTTAAAAATGGGACTTACTCTGCATCAGTAGTCACCGTTAGTCTGTTCTCAATTTAGGGGGAAAAGAAATAGTTTCAAGGGAAGCTATATTGAAATCAATTAATAAATTGAGGTCAGACACACTGTTCCAGGTTGCTCGAATTCTCTGTAATCACAGTGCATTTGAGTTGTGTCACTGTTAGGATCTACTGAAACCTCGGTAGTGGCCAGGAAAAGTTTCGATGACAAGAAGATCAAAGTTTAAATGATGGAGCATCCTGTGTTGTCTTTCTGATTTCAGAATGGCAAATACTGAGATCAAAAATTCAGTAAGTAAATAAATACTCAAGTCAAACAAATGGATGGAAACAGGACCCCTGGAAGACCTGGATTATTGGAGGAGAGACTCGCAAGAGGAGGGTAGGGTAATCTCCTGTCTCGTTCTTCTCCTGTAATCCCGACGGGTACAGATGTTTCTCCGCCCCTCCAGTGGGCAACGGGTTCTGTGACTGTCTGCAGGCCAGGGCTGTGAGCAGTCTGCTTGCCATGATATATTTGATATGCAAATGACAAGGCGAAAAACGGAGCCACTGATAAGGCTGAAGACCAATTTCAAGTGAGGGTCACATTGGGGGGAACACAATGATCAAATCCGTAAATTAGGCTTCTGTTTCCCTTTCCTTTGTCAACGCGAAATATTTATTATTTAGACCAAGGAAGGCCAGTGGGTACTGATGGGCAAATTCGCACATCAAAACCTTGGAGAAGAGTTCCTGAGAATAGTAGGAAAAATCTAAGAAAATTTTTTTAAAACCCTGGAATTTATTGTTTATTTTTATATGAATCAAGTGATAGCCGAGTGATCTGTGAATTGAAAGCAAAAACTTCAAGTAACAAAATTGTCATGAATCGATTTAATGTTCTTTTTAGCTTTTTTTTTCTTATTTGCAGGAATGATGTCAGTGGAAGTATGGAAAATGGTGACAGGGAATTGCAATAATTGTCATCAAATTATAACTACCTCAACTCACCAACTCTCAGAAGAATACTTACAAATTACAATTAAAATTGAAGATAAGAACAATAAAAATAAGCACAAAATGGTTAACGTAGGTCAACTACTTCCTATGGAGATTCCCTTGCTTTTATTTTCTCAACTAGACGGTTCTGCAATTTTCGAGTTTGCTTCCCTGCCCTGCTTCCCTCAAACTTCAAACTTTTAGGAAGAAGTTTCATAGATATATTTTTCTAAAGCCGGCTCACTGGTACGCACACAGTTGGGCGATAAAAGGTTTAAGTAGGATTTACATGTTCACAATCCTCACCCTTGGCAGCCATGGAGCCCTTTCTGCTAGTGTTGGCAGTCTCCCTTGCTTCTCTGTACAATAATTTTTATCTTAAATTATTTACTATTTGTTGCAGCCTTTCCTTGTGGTGTTCTTGCTCGCGTGTGGAGACAGAAAGAGAGCAAGTTGCCTCGCCTTGTGGGTTGCTTCCATTTCCTCGTCAGTGAAATGAGCAGTGAATATGTGAGGCTTCCATTTGGATTCATCGGAGGGATTTGGAAACAACAACCATAGTACCCCAACCCCCAGAAATTCTTCCTTGATTGTTTTGGGGTGAAGCCTAGGCACTGGTACGTTTAAAAAATGCTCTCAGAAGATTTTAATATACGGCTAGGGTTAAGCATCACTGACTTTCTAAAGCCTTGCTACTCGAAGTGGAGCAAATGATGCTTGGTCTTGAACGACACTTCTAAATACATTTACATATCTATATAATATTTAAAACATTCTCTGAATTACCAGGGAAAATATACATATGTATTCATTTCTTGGTAACAAATCCTAAATTAGGCTCCATCCCACATATCTCCTTTATTCAAATGTTCAATCAAGTAACTATCATCCCAAGTATCACCTTTTGCAAAACTGTAAGATAAATTCCATAGTTAATTCCTTTTTTTTGGAGTACTTTTAGAAGTTCTTACTTCTCTTCCATTTATTCCCCTGTGCTACATAATTCTAGAGAGAAAAAGATTCGAGTGATTGAGGGCAATGAAGCAAAAGTAAACAGAAAAATGTGTGCAATTATAAGTTTTTAGAGAAAAATAATATTTGGACATTACAACTCTCCAGCATGTGGAGATGAGGAAACCACACACTTATGTATAGTTTCCTAATGATCCTGGCAACTGAGGAGAAAAATGCACAGCTTTGGCACAAATCTTCCAAGACTAAGGCATCTGATAAATGTACTTATATGTGTGTTTTCATACGCCTGACCTGAGCCCTGGATAATCCAGAAAAAAGAGTACAAATGAGGGTTGTACTCTTTTTTGTGTTTAATTTTTTTTTAAGATATGGGGTACAATTCAGGGTTAGGTATACAAATGTCCATTATGCAGGTACCCTTCTTGATGAGGTATGCCCCCTCCCTCCCCTGGCAGTTGCCACTACTGCCAATCCTTTTCTTAGAATGCTACAATAATTTTTCAAGATCTGCTTATCAGCGAGAACTCTTATTACTTTTACCTGCTCTTAGGATAATTGAGGATCAATATTTTCCCTTTTTGAAAAAAAAGTCTGGCTAAATGTTATAAAAATAGAGAAGAAGGATTATGACTCGAGTCAACAGTAAAGTCTTAATCTTTCAAGTCTCGGGTGCAGTTTTACATGGGGCCTCGGACTAACATTGAGATAAACATTACATTGATTACCTTCAAAAGACAGGCTTCCAAAAGTTAGCCTAAGAGGCTGTGTGGTTTGGGCCCATAGGAGGCAGAAAAGATGACCTCCCAAAGTTATACCCACTAGTCCCCAAAACCTATGAATGTGGCAAAAACAAGAATATGACCATATAGAGAGAAATATGCGACTGAGTTTCTTGAGAAGAAGAGCTTGATTCTCCTGGTGGCTTCTAAATGTAATGGTGTGTTTCCTTATGAGACAGGTAGAGGAGATTAGAGACCCACACAGAGAAAAAGGCAGTGAATAAGGAGGCAGGGATTGAAGTAATACAGCCTCAAACCAAGGAACACTTGTAGCCACCAGAAGTTGAAAGAAGCAAGGAATAGACTTTTTCTTAGAGCCTCTGGAGACAATGGGTGATTCTGCACAACAGTTCTGTATGTCTCTTCTCTAGAGCTGTGACAGAGTAAATTTTGTTTGTTTGTTTTAAACCATGAAGTTTGGGGTAATTTGTTATAGCAGCCCCAGGAAACTAATACAGGACCTGATATGTATGAAAAGAGAGAAGACTAACTATCCTGTTGCATGAAGAGAGTTCTCGTCTCTATGTAAGAGGCAATGATAGGAAGACTCCTTCAGAATTCCCTTGTTTGCTATTTACTCAGCAATTACTTTCTACTTGACATACTGGCCAGCCAATGGTCTTAATACTCAACTCAATAATATTATCCCTATTAGATTAAGTAACTTTAGGACTAGGTTATGAAACCAATGAAGGTCATTGTTCAAGAAAACTCATTGGTGATTCAGAACCCTAGTCCAAACTGTCAGCTCAGCACATGTTTCCACAGAGTTGCCTGGAGACTTTACCTATAGAGCAGAACTAAGTTTGTACTGCTCTCCCTTGTAGGCTGTCTCCCCAACGGAGGTTACCACGTGAAGACTAAGTTGCAAAATCACAGTAAAGGAATTGACCTAAGATGCCTGAATTCATTATCTGAATTTTCTGCCCTGCTTACTATCAAATCACTTTTTTACACCAACTAAAGTGAGGCACAATTTAGAGGAAAAGAAAATCAGGAGGTTGTCTTTGGAGGGATTTCAGTTTCCAAGCCTGTTACAAACCAACCTGGTGTTGTCTTCTTGACATCAAAGGAAGTCTGAGTGTATGCCTGGCCCCGTCCTGTCTTTCCCTCCCCCACTTCCTAATGGGGCCATACTATAGCCTTGATGTAGGAATATACACTTTCTATAATGTATAAGCATTTCCTTTAAGTAGATTTTGGTTCCAGAACTCTCTACTATAGTCACACCATTCTGATATGGAAGTTAGCATGCAACTTGTGATCTTGGGATCAACCATTCTCCTTTTCCCTACTTCCCTAGGATAGGAACACCTCTTAGTGGGCTGGAGGATTTATTCTCCATCATTCTTCTTTGTGCATTGAGAAATTCTTCTCTTCTTTGTAGGGCCATCATCAGCTGTCTAGCTATGTTAACTTGTTGCCTGGTAGACTAGTTTGCTAGGTCTGTTGTAACAAAGTACCCCAGTCTGAATAGTTTAGACAATAATAATTAAGAAATGTATTGTCTGCCTAACGTCTAGGATCTACATGGAACTCAAACATGCTGAAAACCGCGCCTTTGGGAGGCTGAGGTGAGTGGATTGCCTGAGACCGTGGGTTCGAGACCTGCC
>NW_007252888.1:656260-685725 GCF_000164805.1 Carlito syrichta | reverse complement strand
ACTGCACTCCAGTCTGGGAGACAGAGTGAGACTCTAACTCAAAAAAAAAAAAAAAAGAAAAAGAAAAAGAAAAAAACAAACAGCACTATTACAAAGTGGGCAAAAGTTATGAATAGATACTTCTCAAAAGAAGATATACCAGCAGCCAACAGATACATGAAAGAATGCTCAGCTTCACTAATCATCAAAGAAATACAAATTGAAACCACACTGAAATACCACCTAACTCCAGTCAGGATGGCCACTATCAAGAACTCAAAAAACATGAGATGCTGGAGGGGATGTGGGAAAAGGGAAACACTTCTACACTGTTGGTGGGGGTGTAAACTAGTACAGCCTCTGTGGAAAACAGTGTGGCAGTTCCTAAAAGATTTAAAAATCGACACTGGAGGTCTCAAATCACTGTATAAAGATACCTGCACAAGCATGTTTATTGCAACACTGTTCACAATAGCAAAAACATGGAACCAACCATACTGCCCATTGAAAGTGGGCCGCATAAAAAATATGTGGTGCATATACATGATGGAATATTATGTAACTATAAAGAAGTACAAAATTATGAACTTCACAGAAACTTAGATGGACTTAGAGTCTACAATACTGACTGATGTATCACAGAAACAAAGAACTAGGTACTACATGTTCTCACTCATAAGCGGACTTCGAGCAATTATCATAATACTATAAAAAAGGAATTGACAGTAGTGGGAGACTGACGGTGGTGGGCACGCCTCATCAAGGGTACCTGCATAACGAGTATTTATATACCTAACCCTGAATTGTACCTTACACGTTTGAAATAAAAAATTAGAAAAAAAGAAAATTCTCTTCTATTCCTAGTATTTTGAGTGTTTTAAAAAATTATGAATGGTTGATAAATATTTAGCATATTACTAAGATTAAAAAAAAAGTATTGTCTCACAGTTCTGGAGGTTGGAAGTCCAAAATCAAATATCAACAGGGTAGATCCCTTCTGAGGCTGTGAGGGATGAATCATTTCTAGGCCCCACTCCTTGGACTATAAGTGGCTATCATCTTTTCATGCCATCTTCCCTCCATGCGTGTCTGTCTCTGTGTTCAAGTTTTCTTATTCTTTCTTTCTTTTTTTTTTTTTTTTAATAAGGAAACTAGTCATGTTGGATTAAGGTCTACCTTAATGACTACTTTTTAACTTGATTACTTCTGGAAAGGCTCTGTCTTCAAATAAAGTCACATTCTTTTTTTTTTTTTTTAAATGGAGCTTAGTTTTATTATATGCATTGACTTTTATGTGTATTTTTTTTATGTCCATCTTTTATTAACTGGGAAGTTTAATTTCTATTTAAACTCATTAGGAAACTTGTGTTTCCAAGTGCAATATTAGCATAGGATTAAACATTTTCAGATAAAAAATAAAAACCAAGAATATTAGAGTTGTGGTATACTTGTTGAGAACCTGTTTGGAGATGCTTGTCTACAATTTCTTCTTCTGTAATGTTATCTGCCTCATCTGACATCTTAAAAAAAATTTTTTTTCCCTCTTCTCTCTCAGATCACTCTGGTATCATCTGACAGCTTTTAAAAAATATCTTCTATTCTCTCTGAGATCTTTTTCATAGCAGTTCTTTCACTTCCACTTTCTCCTTCCAGTAATTCAACTTTCTGTGTTAGAACAGTGGCTCCAACAGTTTAAAGTCATATTCTGATGTCTTGGGGGTTAGGACTGTAACATGTCTTTTTTTTTGAGGGTGACACAATTCAACCATAAATAACACCAGGTAAAGAAGGCTTAGTACAACAGTCCCTATGGTTCTTTTCATTCAACTTCATGCCGATGTCTCTATGCACTTCAGGGCATGTTGGGTTTAATGTCCCTTCTTGCTTGACTCTACTGGAGCTAGAGAGCGTCAACAGAGCAGTGGTCACAATCAGATAGATGGCACCAGACAGCTTGTCCTAGTTGGATACTTTAATTAACCCAAGGAGGTCTTATGTGTTGCTTCTTTGATGTTTTAAATCATTTTGGAGAAGCAGTGAAGACTTATGGTTGGGAGCAGGGGTGGTATCTTCTAGACGCTGGAAAAGCAATAGGTCTACATTTTATCAGGACAGTGTGATAAAATCTGTTCAAGAAAGAAAATCTGTTCAGTTGAGTCTTCATATTCAGTAAGAGCGAGAGGGAGACTGGCTGGAGCTATGGGAAAAGAGCTCATTTCAGCTTGATAAAACTTCCCACTTTCCCCCAAGACCAGAAGAAAGAAAGAATGTGGCACTCCTATCTGTCCCCTCCTGATAATCCAAATATTGATTGTTCATTATGCAATATTTTCTTTTTTTAAAAAGATTTTTATCCTTTATTTACATGGCAGGGAATATTTCAGCACTTTAATAACAACAAATTTTCAGAGCAAAAATCACAAATCCTGTATTATTTTTCATGCAATATTTTTCTATATGCATTCACTCTTAAGCCTGGCTGAATAATGATGAATTTTTAAAATGCAGTTCTAATTTGGGATGGGAAAGGCATTGAAGTTAGAAGGTAGCAACACACACACACACACACATGCTCACATACACGTAGGGAAAGAGAGTCTCCAGCCAAGATGATTGTGTGCTGACTTATTGCCACATGAGGGGCTTCTTCCATGCACCATATCACTCATTTTCATGGACCGGGGTTAAAATTCTTCCACTAGAGATTCATCTGGGTGAAATATGGCATGGTAAAAAGCCCATAAGCAGTCCAGTAAGAGTCAGGGTTGGAATCTTGAAACTGGCATTTGTTGGCTATGCGATCTTAGGGAATTCATTTAATCTCTGAAAAGGGACATTCAGGCTGACCAGAAAGATCACTGTGAGGGTTAGATGATCCAGTTCCTGTGATAACAATGTCAGCAGTGTCTGCCTCATGGTGAGACACCTGCATATCCATGCATCCTTCCATTCCCACCAAGAGATGGTCACTGGGGACCAGAGTTTTTAAACTCCAAACATTCTAGAAGGGTGACATATCAAGGCACAGGCACCCTCGTCTTGCTCTAAATAGTCCTACATTTTTTAAGTTTTTCCTTCTGATTGAAGAGAGTAAGGGTCATACAAAAACATCAGCAGGTGTGGTGGGGCTGTGGGAGGAAGGTGGGAAGGGAATGCCTTGGGCATTAGAAAGTAAAATTCAATTGGACCAGCAGGTTGAAAGAAAGGCTCTTAGAACAAGGGGGAGAGCTAATTTCATATTTTTCTTTTGAAACAGAATGATCTTATCACCTTAAAAATCCCATCATATCATTTTGAAGTTGATTTTCTTAATGAAGTATAGAATAAAGTGAAAGTATGAATGTTATTGGACCTGATGGCTTTGGAAAGGAAGGTAGTTACTTACTGAAAAAAATCAAAACTGACTGAAAAAATTGAGTGGTCTGATTTGTGACTGGCTTAAATAAATGCTAAAAATACTTAGTGGACACCCAGAAGCATATGACCTGCTATTCTCTTGGCGTTAAGACAGCAAATTGGCACATTGGATCGCTTTGATCTTATCTAATTCATCCACCGTTGTGAAAACTTAGTCTCACGTTGCTGTGTTTTAATAACACTACAGTGTATATTAACTTTTCTATTCTCAAGCCAATGCTATTTGTTTAAGTAATAACTTGGTTTTGACCAAGGCTTTTATCATACAGAAATATAGTCTCTGAGCTTGGTTCCTTAATTAACAGATTTTCGTGAATATGGCCTCTTTAAGGTCTGGAGCTGTTCACAAATAATCAATTTGTCTTGAGAACAGAAGATTTAAAGTTTTGTGACTTTACAGTGTGTGTTTGGGGGGTGGAGGCAGTCCTCACAGTAAACATTTTTTGTTCAATGGAGACCGAGGGTGTAGAATCGATTTTTGAACACCCCCCAAGTTCCATGTTTCTAATACTTCCTGTGGTCGTGTTTGGTTTGACTGTTGTCTCATTCAACAATATCAGACAGCACGTTGTGCCACGGGGTGCCTCAGGAGGGAGATTTGGCCTCAGATGGAGAAGGCTGGGTGCTGAGTGGGTCCAGCAGAGCATCCAGGGCTCACGGTGGCCATCTCTGTTCTGGAAGGAAAGAAAGAGGCACATTTATAAGAAGAGCTGGAAGATGACATTCCCACTTTACAGGCAGGGGAAGAAGTAGAATCAAAGAAAAGCCTTTCATATGGCTTGGATGTTTGTCCCTTCCAAATCTCATATTGAAGTGTGATCCCCAATGTTGGCAGTGGGGCCTGGTGGGAGGCTTTGGGTCATGGGGGCAGATCCCTTATGATTGGCTTGGTGCCCACCCTTGGGCATCAGTGAGTTCTTGCTCTGTGAGTTCACATGAGAGCTAGTTGTTTAAAGAGAGCCTGGCACCTGCCTTCTGTCTCTTCTGTCTCTTGCTTCCTCTCTTGCCATGTGACATGCTTGCTATCTCTTAACTTTCAGCCATGAATAAAAGCCACCTGAGGTCCAGACCAGAGGCAAATGCTGGTGCCATGCTTCCTGGGCAGTCTGCAGAACTGTGAGCCAAATAAACCTCTTTTCTTTATAAGACGCCTAGCCTTAGGTATTCCTCGATGGCAATGCAAAACGGACGAAATGCATTTCTCTAGTGACATCATAGGTTAACGTCTCGCCTGATCATCTTAGTGACTTTATACTCAACTTTATTCTTCATGCCTGGAGATGCAGTTTGAATAGGATATTTGATATGTTGATTTTTCTGAAGCAATCACAGGTGATTTTCTCTTGGCCATAGGTGGTTGGCTTCTAGGTTTTACATCTCATCATCAGGTACTTAATTCAGAATTGACTCAGTTAAAAGTATCAATTACCCAGGGGAATTTCCTCTAAAGCCCTTTTGGGTTCTTTAATTCCAAGGTTGGCCAGGAACACATTTATTTATCTAGTAATGCTAAATAAAACAGCTTAGTATTAGGTGACAGACATCACCAGCAGTTTACTTTGAGATTATCAACTGTTTATTATAATCGGGAAAGTAATGAGAGAAACTTCAAGAAGTGTCTCAAGGAAGATTTTCTTGTGGATTTTCTTTCTTTTTTCCACATGCAGGCTTAGGAAGATTGCTTTGCCAGCTCAATTCCTAGTGCTTCTAATCTTTTTCTCGGGCAAAGTTTAGGAAAATCTGTCTTTCTGTTGATTTAGAACCTCCAAATTTTTTTTCTTTAGACCCTTTCCTCCATAGGGACCTAAATAAACTATCCTTTCTTTTCTCTATTTTTACCTTTTCTTTCTATCATATCTTTTCTCCATTTAAACATTGGGGCAAGAGTTAGGCATAAATGACTGTCACTATTTTGAGTGTGGCCATTCTCAGATACATTTGGATTTTAGTAGGGAACACAGCCTTAAAACAAATGAATGAACTTTTAATGGTACAATTCTAAGTACTAACAAATGAACTGAGAAGTAAGTTTTGGCAGTTGAGTGAACTGCCTGTCTCTAAAACCACTTCAGACCTATTTGCTAAGCCAGCCTTAAATTAAAATAAAAGTATTTGCAAAATTTGTGATGGTACAGAAATCATACTGAGGGATTCACTTAGTGGTGTAACATTGTAATGAATATTAGAGCCATTATTTTCCAGGTCAGTTTTTAATTTAAGTATTGTCTCATTTTTTTTCTCTTAAAAAGTCTCGCTCTTCAGGAAATTCAATTTTCAAAAACTTGCAATCAAATTAATTAAAGTGCAAAAATTATAATAAAACTATATCCAAGAAACAAAAGTCCACTGTCAGATTATGCTTTCCAATGATAGACTCACAAATTACAGGTTTCTGTAGTCCCAGTTATTTGGGAGGCAGAGGCAGGTGGATCACTTGAGCCCAGAGTTTCAAGGCTATGATCACACCACTTTAATCCAGCCTGGGTGACAGGATGAGACATTGTCTCTAAAAAGAAGAAGAAGAAAAAAGAAAATACAGACATTATAGTAAATGTTTCTCTAATAATTTGCAAATATATCTTTATGGCATATTAAAGATGTAAACAGGTATGTCTTCAAGGCCTGATACCAATTTTTCAAAAAAGCCCATAAATATTAGTTGAAAGTCATATATTTACTAAGAAGAGATGTTTTTTCTCCAGTTGAAGTTAAATATGTCCCAGTGTGATTTTTTTCACTCAGAGTCTGTCAAGATGCATTTGCTAATGGAAACAGGTTATCCTGGATGCCTTTTGCAAATGTTAGTGTTTTGATTCACTTAGGTAAATTTCTTTCTTTTCTTTCTTCAGACTACCTGCATTTGTGAATGAACACTTCTGGTGGAAATATAAAAAAAAATAAGATCAGTAAAAAGGAAAAAATATAAGACTGATATTATTCCCAAATCCAGCACTTTATTGATAAATTCATTACATTTACCAGACACTTTATACATCTGACTTTGGATTTTATCTAACAAACACTGACTGAGTACCTACTGTGTGTCAGCATGCAAGTCAAATATTGAGGATAAAGAAACAAACCAAAAAAACCTCTCTGCTTTCAAACTTATGGCCAGTGGAGGAGAGAGGCAAGTGAATAAGCAGCCTATGAAGCGATCAATGTGATTTAGACATGTGAGTCTGGGGAGAGGGGGCTGGTTCTTCCTTGGGCTGAGGCCAGAGGCAGTCCTCACAATGTGTCCGGGTGTCACCTCACAATGCGTCTGGGTTTCACGAAGGCAGGGGCATATCTTTCCACTTGTGGCACACAGTAGGTGCTCAAAAAACATCTACTGACTTAATGGAGAACATGCTAGGCAATGGGCTTATAGTGATGAACCAAACTGATGTAGCTTCTGCTTTCATGGACCCTGATGGGTGACTGACATTTAACAAATAATTGACAGACATTGTCATAAGCACTCTAAGAAAAAGTACAGGGTACGATGAAAGAGGACAAAGGAAAACTGATTAAGTTGGAGGATCAGTAATATCTGATTGACAGATATTTCAGCTGAGATTGGAGGATGAGTAGGAGTAAGCAGGTGAACAGTGGAATGTACGGTCCTCCTGGCTGAGGGATAGCTCGGTCAAACTTGATGAGGTGGGCGGAAGTTCGGTGGAATTTGAGACTGAAAAAAATGCCCACAGAGTGGTGTTCTGTAGTGTGACTATGCAGAGATGTGCCTATGATGTCAAATCTGGGGGATATCAACTGCTCTAATTAAAAATTCAAAGTCAGCCGGGCTCGGTGGCTCAACCTGTAATCCCGCGCCTTTGGGAGGCTGTGGTGAGTGGATTACCTGAGCCCGCGGGTTCGAGACCCACCTGGGCAGCGAGACGTCCTCTCTACAATAAATCAAAAAATCAGCTGGACGTGGTAGCGCATGCCTGTAATTCCAGCTACTCGGAAGGCTGAGGCAAAAGGATGGCTGGAGCCCAGCAGGTGAGGCTGTGGTGGCCGGGAGGGGCCACTGCACTCCAGTCTGGGCGACTGAGTGAGACTCCAACTCAAAAAAAAAAAAAAATTCCAAGTTTTGGGCTGGCTAGATAGAATTACATCAGAAAGGCCCCACTCCAGGGCAACCAATATGGTGTGTTTCTGTCATCACTATCTTAGGACCTGAGCTTGGCTATTTAGCCAACTCAAGGCCAGGGATGGGTTTTATTGGGAAATAATAGCTTTGTAACTGGCATGGTGAATGTTAGGAATGGGCTCATTGGTGAAATTAACATTATGTGGATTGCTTCAAATGTTTCAGATGCGTCTCATGCTTCCTGGAAAAGCTTATAGAATCCAGCAAAGTCTCGACGTGAAGGGTATTCTTTTAAGTCTTGAGTTCCTAAATCATTCTATGTGGATCCATTCCTTAAGAGGATTTCGGGTTGTTCAGTGCCAACATTAAGGGCAACAGAATGCTGCCACTGGAATGCTGTGGTGTCAACCTCAACGGAGGTTCTCAGTAAGCCTACACAATAGATGCACAAAGTCTTTCTGCATACTGGTACGTGCTGAATTGTGCCCCCTATGGCCCCCAGATTTATATATTGAAGTCCTAAACTTCAGTACCTCAAAATATGACTGTATTTGGAGACAGAGCTTTTAAAGAGGTAATTAAGGCAAAATGAGGTCACATCCAAATAACCCATGTGACTGGTGTCTTTGTAAAAAGAGACTAGGACAAAGACAACACAAAGGTTTTGGACAATCATGTTAGGACACAGAGGGAAGGGGCCATCGTCAAGCCAAGGAGAGAGGACGCAGAATCAATCTAACCCTGCCGACACCTTGACCTTAGACTTCCATCCTCCAGCACAGTGAGAAAATAAATTTCTGTCATTTAAATGACCCAGTCTATGCTATTTTCTTATGACAGTCCTAGCAAATGAATGCACTTGCTAATAAAAATTATTCAAGGAATAGCTGTATATATGGTAGATTATGTCCTCAGACTTACTTTCACTTTAGCCTAGTAGTGAGGTAGTGGATAGTAGCTGAAATTACTCACGTTAAAAAAGTTTAGCGGCTGCTGTTATTTACAAAAAAGAACATGAGGATAGTACACAAATCCTGTGGCTTAGCAGTAAGCATTAATAATGACAGAAGAATAATGACTGAAGATGAACTTGGGAAAGTCAGCAGACACCAGATCATGAGAGGCATGATGGCAACTTAATTTTAGCCTTTTTTTTTTCCAAATGGAAAGCTATTCTAGGTTTCTGATCAGGGAAGTTAGATCCTAAAATTTATGTTTTATAGGGTTACCCTGGTTGCTACATGGAGAATGAATTGGATATGGTCAAGAATGAAGGAAGCAATGAAACGATTGAAACAGCCCAGCTAGCGATGACAGTGGGTTGGTGCAGAATGGCAAGAGTAAAGATGGGGAAACAATTAGAAATATATTTCGGAGGCAGATTTGTCAGGAATTGTAATGAACTGGAAGTCCAAGATCAAGGTGTTGGCAGGGTTAGATTGATTCTGAGTCCTCTCTCCTTGGCTTGACGATGGCCACTTCCCTCTGTGTCCTAACATGGTTGTCCACAATCTTTGTGTTGTCTTTGTCCTTGTCTTTTTTTACAAAGACACCAATCACATGGGTTATTTGGATGTGACCTCATTTTGCCTTAATTACCTCTTTAAAAGCTCTGTCTCCAAATACAGTCATATTTTGAGGTACTGAAGTTTAGGACTTCAATATATAGATCTGGAGGGCATAGGGGACACAATTCAGCACATAACAGTATGCAGAAAGATATTGTGCATCTACTATCAAAGGGTAGTAGGTGTCTAGAATGAATCCTAGGTTTGTGGCAAGAGGCAATGGATGAATGGAATTGTTTACTTAGTTGAAGACGACAAATAGAAGGGACATGAAGAGCCAGAGTTACATTTGAACTCCTGAAGTTTGAAATATCTGCAAGATATCCAAATGGAGCTGTCCAGCATGTATTTGGATACGCAAATTTCAGAAAAGAGGTCTGAGTTGGCGATCAAGACTTGGAAGTCATTGCCATGTAAGTGGGTTTCCAAGCCATAGAAGATGATGACATTTCCCAAGGGAAGATGTCCACATAGAAGAGGATTAAGACATGACTTGATTTGGAGGTGTAGTGGCTAATTGTCATTTGTTTTTAGCTTCCAAGCATCTAGGCCATCTTCCTATGTCTAGGGGATTCTACTTCTCATGAGACTTGGCAGGAGAGAGACTATTGCACGTGGGGTAGGTAACATAGTCATCATGTGCTTGTTTTTGCAACCTTTTTTGCAGGTAGGGAGTATGGTGTAGATTCATACCAGTCACACTTGCACTGAGTCTAGATTCAGGAGCTTGTTGAGAAAGTCGGAGCTTTTCTCAGCAGTGGTAGTAGTTTCAACAAAGTTAGATGTCATAGTGGTGGTACACTCGGGTTAGCAGTAGTGAAATTCTAGCCACGTGTTCCTGGAACATGTGTAGTTGAGGTATCTAGTGCTTGGTTTCCTGTCAGAGTTTTCCTGCCTCCAAAGACCAGCCAATTCTTTGGAATGATGGTATCTTTCCCAGCTGTGTAATGCTGTGTCTCCTACTGATTGCATGAACTACTCATTACACTTTGCATGAAGTATTTGCCATCCATCACTGGTTGCTATTGCTTGCAGTAAGAACCCTAACTGATTTAGAGCAGGAGATGCTGGCAAGGGATGGAAAAGAAGCAGTTAGAAATATAGGCGGGAATCATGAAGGCAAGTATCCATCCCATAAACCAAATACAGAGTGAGAGACCAGCGGTGTGAAATGCTACTGAGTAACCAAGTGAAATAAAGATCATTGTCCACTGGGATTTGTTAATAGTGAAACAAGTCATCGCCTCACTAAGAGACATTCAGTTAGTGAACAGTAGATGTGGAAGATGAGGAAGTATAGAAAGCTTATATGGACAACTTTTTTTTTAGACAGGGTCTTGTTCTGTTACCCAGGTTTGCATGTAGTGGTGTGATCACAACGCACTGCAGCCTCCAACTCCTGGGCTCAAGCGATCATCACACCTCGGCATCTTGAAGAGCTGTGACCATAGATATTCATCACCACACCCAGTATTTAAAAAATTTTTGATAAGAATGAGATCTTGCTATACTGTCCAGGCTGATCTCAAACTCGTGACCTCAAGTGATCCTTCTGCCTTAGCCTAAAGCACTAGGATTATAGCCACTGCACTTGTCTAGAATAACTATTTTGAGATGCTTGGCTGTGAGGGGGAAGAGAGGTAGGGCAGTAGCTTCAGATTATTATGAGGTCAAGGGGGGATTGATGTATTTTGGAGGTAGAAAAGACTACGGCATACCTAAATCTGGCACACAGCAATGCTCCATGAACACTGGTGAATGAATGAATGAATGAATGAGTTGAGACTTGAAGGCTATGTAGGAATTAGATGGGAGAATAAGGCCAAGACAGACTTTCTGGGGAGCCATCACCCAAGTGTAAAGTTCTAGAAGCCTGACAGGATGTGGGTAATTTCCTCCTCTGAAGTTATTCACTTTTCCCCACTACTGCCACCTATATTTTTGGTGCCCCAGACTTGCTTATTATAAACCTAACAAGTACAATATATCTATAATAGAAATAACACACCCACTGAGATAATTTCAATGTTTTCGTTGTAACTTTAGATCCAATTAATAGCCAGAAGCATTTTAATACTTGCAACTAACACTTGCCCATCCATTTAGAGTTTACAAAGAAGTCTTTCCATATGTTATCTTATTTATCCTATGCAACAACTATGGAGAAAGGAATAAGAAACATCTCAGTTTGGCTTCCTCTAATTCAGAAACTGAAACAAGAACACGGTGGCCAACAGTTAATTTGGGAGTAGATTCCGGGAATCCAAAGAGTTTATTATGGGACAAGGACAAGATCGAGACCATTGAAAAACCATTTCAGAATTGTCCACCCAGAGAACTGGGAGGCAAGACATTTATCCCATGATGCTAGCCCTCTCGTTGGTTCAGGGCTGTCCAAGGAGAGAACATGATTCCTTGAATTTTGGGTTCTGCTTGTGCATGAACTTAGTAGCTCCCAAGACCTTCAGAGAAAGCCAAGAGATCGACAAGCCACGGGTACTGAGCTCATGCCCACGACAGGACACCTTTACACATGGCCAGCACTGTCCATTACAGCTAGCTGCACTGAAGTCAGATGGAGCTTGGGAGTGTGGCATGGCAACATCGGCTCTAAGACTAGCTTTCATTTTTCTCACTTTCAGTATGAGGAGGTTGATGCTCAGAAATGATTGAGACTTGGCCAAGCTCACATGGGAAAGCAAGATTCAAATATCAGTGGCTCTCACCCCAAATGCTGTGTTGTCTCAAAGCCATCACAGAGAATCCACAAGGTCAATATCCTTCACCACATTTAATAAGGTGTCAACTGTACAGACAGTCCCCTAGAAACATCACAGATAGTGTGGCGAGATATATATATACATCACTCCCAGTCAGGAATCTGAAAATAGTATCTACTAGCATTCTGGGGAAAATGAATCTATAAGTACGAAAATATGTTTCCCTCCTTCTTCTATATTAATTCTCTTCTGAAAGGCCTAAAGGTTCCTGATTGTCTCACTTCAGTCCAAGACTATGGAGTGAGAAAATTCTTTTTGAGACCCTTAAGTCTGCCGAGATCCCGTTGCCAAAGGCATCATTTCATTTGCCTAGCTCCTTGGCGATGTCTCAGAAAAAGTCTGACTTTCCAGAGATATCCTGCCTGACTCCCAGTGTGAAGAGGTTTATAGCTCTCTAACAAACTGCTGAACCTATTTCCGAAGCCGACTCGGTTTGCATACTAAGAATCCTTTGGGATTTTGTCGGGTCTAGCCGTCCTGAGCATGTGCAGTCGCCGCTATTCCAAATGAAAGAACTAGTTTGTTTGTGTTTTAATTATCTCTTCTTACAAGATCTACCCAGCAGTATTGCTCCACGCGTCTTGAAAGAATTTAATTAAACAACAAAAAAAAGCCTTTGCTTTTGTTGTGGTGGTCGTTGTCGTTGTTAGTTGCTGGAATGAAATCAGACTCTGATTGTGCCAGTGCGTGGAGATTTTTCTTCTTGTTCTTATGAACAAACTGTTATTAAGACTAAGGACATAAACACTTAGGAGCACAATGCATTTTTTTTTTTTTGACCGTGTGGAGGGTCTCCCTCTTTGCAATTGGCCGGAAGAATGCAACTTCCAAGAGATGAACACCCTTGGTTTCCATGAAAAGAATTTCCCCTGCTGGCTAATTGAAATTGAATTAGGGAGCTGATGGGAGGTTGAGAGCATTTTTTTTAGTTCTCTAGAAAGGCCATGTAGCAATAACAGAGGACAGTGGCAAGCAGCACAGACCATGAACCCTGGAGATACCTTGGAGGCCATCTGGTCCAGCTGTCTCAAGAGACAAAGGAACAGAGGGACAGACCAGGAGTGGTGAAGTGGCCAAGATCAGTTTCTCGGCTAATAGTGGCATGAGATTTTTTTTTTAAATGAATAAATATACCATTTCCTTCAGAAAGGTAGCACTGACTTATCGTAGAGGAATTAGGAAATATAGATAAGGAGAACATGAAGGTTTTTCAAACGTTCCCATATATCCTCTAAATACCTAGAACATCTGACTGTAGGAGTGTTTCTCTTTTTGTTTCATCTTCTTTTATCTCGTTTTCTCGCTTTTTCTGAACCCTGGCAGAGGAAGAGAGAATAGATAAAAATCAAAGCAGACTGAAGCTCCTTAGCAGTTTAGATAAAATGTTGGCTGCTCAGGAGGGTTGAAGAGAAAGTCTTGATTCTTAAGAGGCAGTCCAATGTGGCATGCTATTATTAAACACGTTCTGTATGCAGCCTACTGCCAGGAATTTAGTAGGAATAAAAAATATATGAGTAACAGTTACCTGGTTGCCTTCATGGCACTTACAATCCATTTGGTTAAATTGGCAAAGCGCTGAATATTTTTAAAATGCTGATTTGAGATTTTTAAAAAATATTTGAGAAACAGGAGTTTCTCGAACTTTTCAATGAGACAGAAAAGCCAAGCTTTCTTTCAGTTTCAAATTCTACACAGAAAAAGTGTGAATGGTATTTAAGAGTCAGCAAAAAGACAAACATTACTGTGGAGTATTTCTCTTAGTTATTCACTAATTTCTTATGAGATTCTTCTCTGTATCATCTCAACTGAAATCTTGAAATGCCAACGTATGGATCATTCTTTCTTCACGACAATAGGTTTTTTTTTTTTTATTGCATTGAGGAAAAGTGATTGTAGGTCAGTTATTATAAAGGTGTTGAGAATTGGTAAAGAGGTATTTAATGTGTTCATTAATTAATTTTTTCC
This sequence comes from Carlito syrichta, assembly GCF_000164805.1. NCBI lineage: Eukaryota > Metazoa > Chordata > Mammalia > Primates > Tarsiidae > Carlito > Carlito syrichta. Next base: position 671,938 of record NW_007252888.1, on the reverse strand, counting down.
TTGATTCACTGGATATTTATTAAGTACCTGCAAGGTTTTATGTACCAGCTGTCTAGCTGGGAAAAAAAACCAGCAAAGTCCTGCTCTTATGAAACTTATGTTTTACAACTGATTCTCCACATGGGTGTAGAACAATTGAGAAATTATGTTAAACCCCTTAATTACAGGAGAAGTCCAGAATTCCCTATGTGATGTTCATTGATGAATACATTCAGGAAACTTACTTAAAAACACCTCCTCGTTGCAGAGGTAAAATGTCCCAAATTCCATCAGCTTTGTTCCTTTAGAGGACACAGACATTGTTTGAGACAGATAACCACTAAAGTCTTAGCAGCTGTCAAGAAATCAGTAAAAACCCAGTAGGCTTTTTTTTTCCGACCTGATATGTGGCTGAAACACCGGACCCATCCAGTGTACAGAGAGGAAGGGTGGTACCAGGTGGCAGGAATGGCAAAGGGACAGTCTTGGAACCAGGGTGATGATCAGGGATGACAGACTAAGGGGACAGTATGAGGAAGGGGAGCCAGAAGGCACTGAACACAGAAGCGAGCAGGGCTGTGAGAACAGTTAAGATAAACCAAATACTTCACAGCTGACCCTGATTCCCTGATGCTTTTCAGTCAGACCTTTCAGTCATTGTTTTTCTAGATGGGAGAGAGGTTTGCTGCAGGTCATTTAGAAGAAACTGTAGCCAACTGGTTGATCTAAAGTTACAGTAGAAAGAATAATGTGACCGACCTATTCCTGCAAGTGAGAAAAAGCTTCCACCTTGCCCTCAAAATAAACGTTGAAGTATTGACCCCTTTTGCAGTTTCCTAGCATAATCAGATTTGGATTTTTGACTCCAGCTATGTTTACTTATAACCTCAGCAGTACATTTGTGCTTGGACTGCGGGATACAGTCCTGCAGGATAAGATACAAAGTCTCCAGGACATAATTTTCTACATCTAGAAAGGACAGTTCCATGCATCTTGTAAAAATGTGCACAAACCAAATATGGACGTCAAATCAGGACCCCACTTTCCAAATCTGAAGTTAGATAATTTTTTTTTTAACAGGTCATGCGCACCCTCTGGAAGCACGGGTTTATAATTGAAATGTTGACACAGCCTTAAAGCATCACAGCACGGCCAGTGTTGTTCTAATAAATCTCATCCCTTATCCTCGGAGAGGGTCTCAGGAAGACATTCACTTTCTATCTCAGGTTTCATTTACTGAAAGGCTTCTGGAGATAAAGCTTATAAACTATGAGGGGACAGATACAATGTGAGCGAAAGGGTTAAAGGGCTAGAGAAAGCCCCGTAATTCTCAGAAATGGGAAGCAGATGTTGTTTGACATTTTGAAGCGCAGTTTCCTTCTCCTTTACGTACTTTTCTGCTATCATGGTTTTCAAAGCAAAGACATATTACTGTAAATGAGAATGGCTGGGCAATGAGCTTCCTGCTTAGAGAACAGAGGAACCTGATATTAAGACTAATTTTTATTTAATATCGCGCCTTTTCAACCTCACGGAATCGCAAATTGCATTTGAAAACGGAGCGGCGTTGCTCTGGTTTATCATGAAACCCAGGGAATTAAATAACACCTCACAAAAATGAGTAAATATAATTGGAAGGAGGTATGGCTGGAGCCTGGAACTCTCCTACATGCTAATTTTTGTTGCTGGGAGGAACTGCCCTGATGGGTGCTGACTCCTAGTCATCTCTGTCCAGGTAAATGCTTGCAGTGGGCATCAGGACTTGGTATTGTGCTTCGAGAAAGAGGCGAGAAGAATTATGGTCATAGTCAATGACCAGTGCAGGGAATAGAGCGCCCTTGAAGGCAAAACCCAACAGGAAACGGGGAGCAGATAAGGCCCTGGATATCCTGTAGGTTCCTCCAAGTAGTGGCTGGGAGAGGCAGGGAGACTTTTACTGCCAGAGTGACAGGAGGGTAGTGGGGGTGGGGAGAGGCGGGGGAACCAAGCAGAGGACAGCCGCTTAGATGAGCAGAAAGAACAGCGGCGGGACTGGCAGTCAACAAGCTGGGAAAGCCAGCCTCCTTCCTGTCTAGGCAGTGTGTTTGTCTGCTACCAGTAGTGATATCTGTTTCGGCTTATTGAGACATAGAGCATGGACGATTGCTTGGTGGGGTCTTCTCGTGGGTTTTTTTTGGGGGGGCAGTCGGTTCAAGGGAGGTGTCAGACCAGAGGGAAAGCCAACAAGATGGACTGAATCGCGGGATGCGTTGGCAGTTTGGATAGGTGTTTTCTCACAACAGGTGAGAATTGTATGTGTCTCATAAAGTCTGCTGGGTAAAGCTGCATTTACTATACAACATGTGATATTTAGGGGACTAAAATAATAAGCAAAAGCAGCAACATCAGCTTGGCATTCGTTTTTTGGATAAACATAGCTGTTTCACAAAAGCTGATGGGTTTAAAAAAGATAATAATACTAGCTTTATTTTGGGGAATGGGGAAAGATGACAGATTTTTGTCTTCTCTGCTTTCCACTGGCAATGAAATAGAGGCACCCCCAAATACAGAAACTGACCTCGAGTCTTAGCTCCTGTCTGAAGAATGCCCCCAATCATCTTGCCCACCACAGCTTGTCTTTCTTGTATTATTGTCCGTAGTTTCCACTGGATGATCAGAATATTGACAAAGTCAAGCGCAAAACAAAATAAAACCAAAACCAACCAAAAAAACCCAGCCAAGCAAAAAACCACATGCGATAAATCAACACCAAAAAACATCCGAAAACACAATGAGTAAAACAAGTTAAAAAAAAAAAAAAAGAAGAAAAAACCAAACAACTCTAATAGCAAAAGGTAAGTAAATACTTGTAATTTATCTCAGAGAAGTTGATTTGGATAAATTACCAACTGGCATTAAAAATTTAAGTGTCATAAGCACATGCTTGCAAATACTTATAATATCATTCCTTCTAAGATCATTTTTTTGAAAGTTCTTTAATTGTTCAGTCAGAAGTGATTACATTCCCTTGGAGCGCTGAAGCCCTGAGGTAGCTTTGCTCTGTTATGGTGTCTTCTTTAAAGCCCTGTTTCCTGGTTCTCAATCTACCGGTAGTTTTGGCCATTGGTCCTATATGTTGCTAGGAGTTTCTTCTACGATACTTCTCTGACTACACAGTGAATTCTGGACATTGGGATTTGTTTGAAATTCTGTTTGCTCATCAGGAACAAGTTCTATAGGCTGGGCTTGGTTGTTTACGCCTGTAAGCTTTTTAGGAGGTCGAGGAGAAAAGATTGCTTGAGCCCAGAAGTTCCAAACCAGCCTGGGCAATGCAGTGAGATCCTGTCTCTACCAAAAAATAAAAAAATTACCTGGGCTGTGGTGGTGTGTGCCTATAGTCTCAAGCTACACAGGAGGCTAAAGTGGAAGGATTGCTTGAGCCCAGGAGGTTGAGGCTGTGTTGAGCCACTGTGGATTGCCACTGTACTCCACCCTTGTGACAGAGTGAGACTCTGACTTGAAAACAAACACAAGGTCTTCGTGGGACAGAATGTAAGGTTGGGTCAATTTTTCAACCTTCCTCTTTCATTGATTACCTATCCCATCTTCCCAAGACCATTGGATTTATATTTGACTGTATTTAAAGTGGAAGCAATATTTGAAACAAATACTGTGTGTGACACATATGACAACCTCTCTATATAGAGATAACTTTTAAAGCAATATTATGTTCATTTCACTGAAATGACTATATATTGATATAAAGCTTCTCAGTGCAGCAATAAGCTCATGGCAGCACCTTTTTCATTGCATTTTATTTCATGACAGCTCTTGATGATCTTTTTATTTCCTCTATTTGTGTGGGTTTGAGCAAATCAACAACTTTGGTCTTAGTCTCCAATTTTAATTTTTTTTTTTTTTTAAGAGACTGGCTCTCACTCTTTTGCTCAGGCTGGAGCAGTGTGGCATAATCACAGTTCACCACAGGCTTGTTCTCCCAGACTCAAGCAATCCTCCAGCCTCAGCCTCCTGAGTAGCCAGGACTACAGGTATATACCCCCCCACACAGCTAACTTTTTAAAATTTTCATAGCTATGGGGTCTTGCTGTGTTGCCCAACCTGGCCTCGAACTCCTGACCTCGAGCTATCCTCCCATCTTAGCCTCCCAAAGTGTTAGGAAGGGTCTCCAATTTTAAAATGAACTAAAAAATTGTGGAAGTTCTTTCAGCTCTTGCTCTTTTGAGCTGTAAGGTAACCATCTCAGAGGTAGAAACCATGAATTTCATGTCTTGACACTGATGTAACCTGTCCCTGTGCCTCCTATGTAAGTATCAGTGAATATTAGTCCATGATGCTGACGATGTTTGTAAAGAAGTGAATCTTTAGCAAATATAGAAAAATATAATATACATGAAACTCCCATCTAGGCCAAACATGTCATGGAAACGTATGGCTTAGGAAGGCAAGCCAGGCCCTATCAGCCACCTAGATGCACTGCTTGTTTTTCTCAAGGAAGCATCGTGCACCTTTGGGCCCATGTTGGGAGTCAGTGTGTAAGGGCTACAACTGCATGAGGGCGCCAGGCAGAGCCAACGCACATAGGAATAACATTCCAATTTCTTCTAGAAAGAAAACAAAAGCTTGTGTCTTTAGGGCATGAAAACATGCACATCCTACTGAGAATTCTGCAAGATGATAATCTGAAAACAACTCAAAGAGTGGGTCATGCCATGGCCTTTCTTCATGCTATTATCCTTGTCAGCAGCTCTCTGGTTGGCTGCCAGGGTTTTGGTTTTTACAAGCTGGTGATGCTGCCTTGGGCATTCTTATGGCCTGATGGGAATGAGGTAATGTGGAAGGTCTTACTCCCCTGAGGGGCAAATGCCACCTATGCAGGGGCTACACTCAGGCAAGCAACTGTAGACTCTCTGTAGCTGGAAGAGAGTCTAGGGGCTGGTCTCTTGCAATGTGGGCTGAAAAAACTCACACATAAAAATACCATTTGTTGATACGATTGCCACTTTTAAAACATTTTTCTTGAGTCAGGATTTACTTTGCTACCCAGGCTAGAGTGAAGTGGGATGATCACCGCTCCCTGCAGCCTCCACCTCCTGGGCTCACGCAATTCTTCTGCCTCAGCCTCCTGAGTAGTTGGGACTACCAGTGTGCACCACCGTGCCTGCTAGTTTTTATTTTTGTAGAGATGACATCTCACTATGTTGCTTAGGCTGGTCTCAAACTCCAGCCTCAGCCTTCCCAGGTGCTGGGATAGCAGGCATGAACTACTGCATCTGGCATTGTTGCTTTTTTTTATATTAAGGTTGAGGATTATTACCCATTTCTTCATGTGCGTGTATTAATAATTTGTTGAAGTGCCTTCCAAAGATATGATATAACAGGTTTGCATATGCTTACTGGAGAATTTGGCATTCTTGATGGTGATAGATCGCCGATTATCTGTCTCCAGTACACTCGAGTCTTAGTCCAATGATTAGTGTTGAAAGTGAGTAGTGGTGCCATGGAAAGACCCCTGAGTTGTAAGAATCAGGAGACTCAAGTTCAAGTGTCATAGTCAATTACCCCTGTGAACCTGGTCAAATGAATTCACAGGTCTCTGGGTCTACATCTATAACATGGGGAAGGTGGGTTAGATGAGCTGTAAGATCCATGCCAGCCCTAAAATTCTTGATGATTATTATTTTAATGTGAGAATTGCTCAGTACATCCCAGCTTCCCCCTGGCAATTCCTGATATGCATGCATGGAAAGACAGCCCATCAGAGCAAGGATTATTGAATAGCTCTTTGCTCTGCAGTGACTTGTCGCAATATGCATCGCCCAGTGTTCCATGACAACTTGAGTGCATTTTATTACCATGTTACCTCTTCTGCCAGAAGATTCTCTTGCCTCAAGAAAGCAATGGCTTACTCGTTCACCCCCTCCAGGTGTTTGTTCAATGGTACCTTCTCATGGAGGCCTTTTCAAGTCATCTTATGTTAATAGAAACCCACCCTTGCCTCATCCTTCCTTTCTCTTTTCTCTGTTTTATTATTGTTTTTTTTCTCCATAGTACTACCTCTATTTGACATACTGTGTCAGGCAGGGTTCATTCAAGAGACAGAAGTCATGGCATTAAATTAATGGAGCTAATTTAATGGAAAAGACTCTTAACCAAGTATTAGGGAATTAAAAAGGATAGAAAAAGGCAACTGAGATTCACAGAGGTGGTAACTGCAGAAAACAGCTAAGGATGCTAGTGGTGCTATGGGCAGAACGTGTCCCGCCACCAATCCAGATGTTGAAGTCCTGACCTCCACTCCCCCTCCCCTGCATGTCAGAGTGTGGCTGAATTTGGAGACAGGGCCTTTTAAGATGTGGATTAGGGTGGTCCCAAATCCTGTCTGACTGGTGTCCTTATAGGAAGAGATTAGGACTCAGACACAAAGGTGGTCACCTGCAAACCAAGGAGAGAAACCTTGGAAGAAACCAACTCTGCTGACACCTTGATCTTAGGCTTCCAGCCTCCAGGACTGTGAGAAAGTAAATGTCTGTTGTGCAAGCCACCTGGTCTGTGGCTTATCATGGCAGCCCTAGCCAACAAATGCAGGTGGGGGGACCAACTGCAAGAAGCTGGGATTATTGAAATGCAGGGGCCTAAAGGAGGGACTCCCCAGGCTGAAACTAAAACCAAATGGCGAGGGGGTGAACACTGCCTGATTCATGTGGGGGTCTTGACGGGAGGGACCATGGGGCTCGTTTTGTAGTGTGGAAAAGCTGCAAGTAGGAACCTGTTGCTTCTGGAATCAACTATTGCTGCCGGGAAAGGTAGTTGCAGCACTAGGGGGCTGGTGGGGAGAGAGACAAGACACAAGGAGGGGGAACAGGTTTCACCTTCCTCCCCCTAAACTCTTGAAATCTCCCTCCAGTGCCCTCTGTAGGCAAAACCTAGCAGAACATCTGGCAAAGTAGGGACGGAGTGTGCCGGGTTCCACTCCCTCCATCACTAAGAAGATTTGAAGTAGAAAAACAAAATCTCCCTCAACAGTTTCCTCCGACTCTCTTTTCTGTCTCCCCGACTAGAATATAAACTTCACAAGGGCTGTGATTTTGTTTTGCTGACTCTGTATCTCAAAGACCCAGGATAGCGCCTGAAATGTGTTAGGTACCTAACAGGTAAATGTCTTCCGAATTTTACTTTGGGAGCTGGCGGGAAGCCAACATTCGACCAATGAGGAAAGAAAAGCCCGCAGGAACTACAAATATTGGAAACTAAGTAAGGATTTGACAGCCACAACTTACTTCCGTCAGTCGGATAAGCATGGGTCAGGAGCTATGGCAGGATGGGTCTTGGAGACAACTGGGTACTTTTGAGTTATTTCTGTTGTCGATTTGGAAATTTAGGCCAGGGGTTGGACTCTTTGACTTCAGATTCTGGATTGAGGAGGTGGGAGCTGTGGCTTAAAAGAATTGGTTGGCAAGGGACCCAAGCAAATATCTGAGGGTATCCATAAAATATTGTTGGTGATGTCCTAAATAATTCTGAGATTTTCTCTGTATGGCAAGACATATGGTGTTCATCTAGAAAAGAGGTACCTTTAGACACAGAATGGTCAAATCGGTTACCTGGGGTTATTCAAAAGCATAGTGGATCAGGTAAGTGTCTGAGTATCTAAGTGTAGCATACCGTATCATAATAATTTTCCTTTTGGCTTATAACATCTGACAAACTAACTAAAAATATGCTATAGTATGTAGTTTTATTTTCAATAAGATTATTTCTCATTGCAGGTATCTTATATTTCTCTTTCCTTCTTTTATATTCTCCTTTCTACTTACCCAATCTCTTTTGAGTATGCCATTTCTAATCTTTTAATTATTTGACATTAATTGAGGACTTCTGGATTTATTACATCAATTATGATTATATATATATATTATATATATATAACATGTATATTTAGGGTGTACAGCATGATGTTTTTGACATACATTTACATAGTGAAGTTATTAAATACATTCAAGCTAATTATCTTATCCATCACCTTTCATAGTTACCCTTTTGTGTGTGTGTGGTAAGAGTCCATAAAATCTAATCTCTTAGCAATACGTCAATATACAATACAATGTTACTAGCCATAGTCCTCATGTTTTATATTGGACCTCTAGACTTATTCCTCCTCCCTCAACTGCAAATTTGTAGCCTTTGATCTACTTCTCATCCTTTTTTTGTTCCTTCCCTACCCATGGTCCTCACAGTTCTACTCTGCTTCTATGAGTTCAAATTTTTTATCTTCCACGCATAAGTGAGTTCATATGGTGTTTTTCCTTCTGTGTCTGGTTTATTTCCCTCAACATGGTGTACTCAGGTTCATCCATGTGGCCACAAATGGCCAGTACCATTACATTTGGAAATAAATAACAGTGGCTTAAGTAAGATGGAGCTTTCTGTCTCACAAAATAGAAGTCTGGAGGTGAGTAGTCTCCAGAGCTGGTATGGAGGTTGTATAGGTTACTGAGACTCAGGACTCTCTCTTCCTCCTTCTCTTCCTCCTCCTTCTCCTCCTTCTCAAGTCATCCACAATAGGTGGCTTCTATTTCCTAAAGAGGCTCCTGCAATAGGAGCTGAATGCCCATGGTGTAGGCTGGGCGAGTAAGACGGTTGGTCGACGGATGTTTCTATCGTCAGTTCCCTTTGGACACCTTAGAAACCCACAGAGCACTTCTTTACAGTTCAGTGGTCAACCTTGGGTCATGAGGCTATACCTTGCTGCAAGGGAAGCAGGGGAATGTACTGTCAGCAGTATGCCATGTCAACATAAATAATATTGCGATCCTGTTACTAAGGAAAAAAGACATACTGGATGGCGATCAGCAGTATCTTCCACATAAACCAGCCTACTTAGTGGCTTCCTCTGTTTAGTCTTTTATTATTATTATTATTAAAGAGGGTCTTGCTCTGTGGCCCCAGCTGGAGTACAGTGGTATGACCATAGCTCACGGCAGCCTCTAACGCCTGTGCTCAAGCAATCCTCCTGCCTCAGCCTGGATAATTAAAAAAACTGTAGAGGCAAGAGTTTGCTGTGTTGCCTAGGCTGGTCTCTAATTCCAGGCCTCAAGTGATCCTCCCACCTCAACCTCCCAAAGTGTTGGAATTATAGGTGTCAGTCATCACAGCCAGTCCTTGGTCTGTTTTCTTGGTCCTTTCTCATTCCTTGGATGCCTTAGCTATTTGGATGTTAAAGAAAAAACAAGCTGGGCTTGGTGGCTCAGCCTGTCATCCCGCGCCTTTCGGAGGCTGCGGTGAGTGGATTGCCTGAGCCCGCAGGTTTGAGACCTGCCTGGGCAGCGAGACCTCATCTCTACAATAAATCAAAAAAATCAGCCGGGCGTGGGAGCGCATGCCTGTAATTCCGGCTACTCAGAAGGCTGAGGCGGAAGGATCGCCGGAGCCCAGCAGGTCGAGGCTGTGGTGGCCGGGAGCGGCCACTGCACTCCAGTCCGGGCGTCTGAGTGAGACTCAACTCAAAAAAAAAAAAGAAAGAAAGAAAAAACAAAGATTTGGGAGGGAAGAAGACAACCTCAAATCTCCAGAGGTTGAAATATGTTTATGAAGTCCCTTAACTTGTGAAGTGGTAAAAATATGGGTAATATTCACCAAACACTTACTACGTGCTTTATACATATAATCTCATTCAATACTCAACATAAACTTATGAAACAGCTATTATTATCATCCCCATTTTACACATGGGGAAATCATTCTGGAGAGGTTTGGTGACTTGACTAGTGTCTCTTAGCGAGTCAGTAAAGTGTTTTCAGATTTTCAGATTTTTTTTTTTTTTAGTTGTGGTTTCATTCTGTCGCTCAGGCTGGAGTGCAGTGGTGCTATTATGGACTGCGACCTCAAATTTCTAGGCTCAGGCAATCCTTCCCCCTCAACCTTCCTAGTCTCTAGGACTATAGTTGCACACCAACACATCCGACGAATTTGTTTTTTAATTTTTTTTTTGTGGAGACATGGTCTCGCTATGTTACCACTGGTCTTGAACTCCCAGACTTAAGCAGTCCTCTCAGCTTGGCCTCCCAAACTGCTGGGGTTTCATGTGTGAGCCACCGCGCCCAGCCTAGGACACACTAATTTTAGAGTGCAATGGTTATCACTCCGGACCCTGCAGCCGGACTGCCTGGGTTCAAGTCCAGATTCTCTACTTACTCACTGTGTAGTTTTGGACAAATCTTTGTGCCTCAGTTTCTTTATAGAGTGACACATGGCATATAGTTAATATTATATATGTGTCTAAAATTATTATTACTTTTTTGTGTTGTCTACTCTGATAAAAATGACCTCTGCTTCTAGTCTTCATAGAATACACAAATAGTCCAGTATGAATCGTGATAATAGCTACTATTTATTGATAGTTCATTACATGCCAGAGATTATTAAACATTTTATGTAAATTTAGTTCACTGTCATCCCTGACAACTTTGTGAGTGAGGTAATATTATCTCATTTCACGAATTTAGGCCCAGAGAAATTAAGCAGGTTAATCATGAATGATCATTGATGAGTCATCAACTCAGGATTTCTCCCCAAGTCTGATTCTCAAATCTGTTCTTGCCAGGACTACAGTTATCATGCACTTCCTCTTTGTAACGTAGGCTGGCGGACATTGTCCCAAGGTCTCTTTAGTCCCCAGTGAGATATGCCACATATTTCTCAGATACCTTGCATTTGACTAGTCCTTTTTATTGCGTTATGAAATTACTTTAACACGAGTTAGTTCATTTCTGTTGTATGTGCTGGAGTTCTTTGGCATAAAAAGCATGTAAGTCTTTTGAGTAGACAAGAAAAAATTCACTCAAGGCATAGTTAATATCTGTGAGTATTATTTTTTTCCTCCCCTAGCTCCGACCTGTAAATGGTTCATTTATCAGTGTGCTGAGCAGATAACTCTCAGCCGATGGGCTATGAATAAAGTCTGTGTCTGGTGGTGACCGTGTACAGAGAGAGAAAAAGTGAATGAGAGAAAAAAAAGGCAATCTGTGATTAGACAATAGACCGCCATCAGCCAAAGAAATCCCCCGTGTGCTCTGGACTGCTTTGTGTGGGAGAAGCCAGAGAGACCATAACCATAGACTGCCTCATCTCTTTTAAATTTATATTGGCAAATTAGCTGCTTGATGGCTTTCAAATGTCCAGGGTAGCCTGTAGCTGTGATGACTGACAGTCTGGGACCTCTGTAGGATAATGGTCTTCAAGTAGAGAAAAGAAAATGTTCTGATTAGATATCATCGAAGCCTTTATTTGTACTATTCACAATACTAAATTATGAGGATACCATCCCACCCTGACCTAATCTATTCAAAGGGCTTAAACATGCCAGGAAATGGCAATACAGGTTCTTACCTAGTTAAGCCTAAAATGGACCTGGTTTTCATCCCAGTTCACCTGGGAGTGGGAGTGGTTAGGTTTGGAGTCAGGACCGAGTAGAAAGTGGTACCATTTCCAAAGCCCTAAGAGAATTTTGAAAGGTTCTTAACCCCAGCTAGCTCTCATTACCTTCTTTATTGCCAGTTTTCCCTTCATGTCCCCTTCAGTAAACTTAAGACATCTTCTTTGGTCAGATATTTGGGGAAAATGGACATCAAGATGCAGTTTTGTCTCTTTATAACAGAAAAGGACACTCTTCAAGTATTCCACACATTATCGCAAATATTCCAATCTGATAGACATGCTTTAAGACCAGTGAGAGAATCCTCTTAAACCTCCTCTCCTGAGACATGAAAGGTTATTGTAGAACACAGTGCTAGAATTGTTTTTATTTCAGTTCAGGTGTATTTTGTTTCATCATCTAGGCAGTAACCATGGTTGGCTACATAATATTTTTGTACTTAGCTATGCAAGTCTTTCTTCATAGGGCTTTGCTTAATAGATTCTGTCTTATTTTCCAACTGAAATGGTGCTACTTTATCAACGATAATGGCACCTTCTGAAAATATGCTGGTTTAGAAAGTATTAGGAACTAGTTCTCAGTTCACAAACTCCTAGTGACAAACATTTTGGTGTTTTTGATAAAATAGTGCATTTGCACCATCATCGTGTCTCAGGGAACACATATATGGTATACTAACATTTCTTTTTCAGTATTTAGAGTTTGCAAAACATTTTTATGTGCTCTCTCAACAATATCTAAGTGAACATTAGTCCCAGTTTACAGGCAAGAAACCCGAGATTGATGGGCAAGTAATTTATTTAACGTGATAGACTTAGTGAGGTGGCAGAATTCAAACCCAGGTTGTATGTCTAAAGTCAAGACCTTTTATCATCATGTGAGAACTGTAGAATCCAGGAGGTAGAGTTATTTTTTCAAACAGCCAGATACCCTGGGCTAGACACCACTGGAACACAGGGCATTTCTCTGCCTTCCAGTATAGGAATCACTAAACAGGACGCCGTGCACCCAGTTCTAAATCAAATGCAGAGAACAAAGAATTTTATTCACAGATGAGCTCCAATTGCCTATTGAGCTATTCCCTCTCCTTTCAAATCCTTTTATCTCTCTAGTTAAAACTAGGACAGATAAGATCTTAACTTTTGCGGCTCGAGTAAAAATTCAGATTTTTATGGGTAAACCTCTTCGATGTTTCACATGACTCCCTGGTTTCTCAATGAAAGATGCATAACATCTCTTTTGTTATCAAGTGGCATGCTCACAGAGATAGATAAACCATAAAATTACAGGGTATAGCTATAATTACCTCTGCTTTCTAAACCACAGTGTCGGATACTTATGGCACTTCCTTTAAAGCATGATAGAGTTAATTGTTATTACCCTGTTATCATGTAGCATGGACTAACACACCCGACTCAGCTACCTGGCAATTCAAGGGCCATTGCATAACACAGGACCTGGTGACTTTAAATTGTGACCAGCATTCATGAAACGTGCTCGGAACCCAGCAAGTTGCCACTCCTTGTGCTCGCATGGGGATTATAGCTCTCACAAAAGCCTCGAGGGCTAGTGTAGTGGCCTGAGCCTGAGGTTTTGAAACACCTGGAACATCACTCAGGCTCGCAGCACTCGCATGGTTGGGCTCAATGAATGTCAGGTCACTCGCTGTGCCGTTTGTGTGTATTTAGGAAGATAGCTTACATCTCCAGGGCTCTGTGTGCATGTAAATGGACTCAGGGCATCTTGGGAAGGAGTAGGAGGTTATTTATGTTCCGTCAACGGGCAAGCCTGTTATACTGGTAATATTCTGCAGTGGAGAAAGAGAAGAGCTGGCTTGGAAAAAGTGAGGAAACTTGCTCCTCCCACTCGCTCTCTGACCTCTCACCCCGTTTTTCAGAAATGTCTGGAGCCAAAGTTTGGAACATTTTCTTCCCTCCTTGGAATGCACATTCGAGCTCTGGAATAACAAACAGGTATCCTTCCAATTATGCATTGTACCTGGATCTATGAGCCAGTGTTCCTTGGTATCAGTCTATCTGTGTATCTTTATATCTATGTATATGTCTATTTGTGAACGTGTATATCTCCTTTTATATCTTTATGGGACATGTTGGCATGAACAGGCCCAGATTACTAACTCCAGTCTGGAGTTCATGGATAACAAGAGGAAACTCGGCAAGGGCCTGAAGAGTTTAGAGCCTGAGGTGCTTAGCTTTCCAGAAACCCTGTCCCCCTCCCACCCCAACACGTTGCTTCTGTGATATCTCTTGCATTGGCCTGCTCTGATTGCTACCGTGTTAATTCAGTCGCTTATCAACTGAGAGTTTTGTAACCAGGTACCATATCCTCCTCTCTAATCCATCCTAAACCACATATCCTGTCTCCTGGTCAGCCACTTTCCATGCTTTCCTACAGCTTAGTCTTTTGTTCAAAGCCCTGCTTTGTGGAACTGCATCTGCTCCCTTTTTCAGTTTTTTGTTTGTTTGTTTGTTTGTTTATCATCATGACACTGCAGGGACTCTTCACTTAAGCCTCACTGGAATAATTGGTTGCTATTTTTGAGATACGTGTGGCACCTGCCTTGTTCTATACCATTTCTTTTTTTTCTTTTTTTTTGAGTTGGGGGTCTCACTGTCACCCAGCCTAGAGTACAGTGGCAAGATCATGGCTCATCCCTGACTTGACCTCCTGGGCTTGGGTGATCCTTCTGTCTCAGCCTCCTATGTAGCTGGGACTATAGGCAAGTGCCACCACGCCTGGCTAATTTTTTTATTCTTTTTGTAGAGGCGAGGGCTCACTGTGTTGCCCAGGCTGGTCTCGAACTCCTGGGTTCAAGCAATCCTCTCACCTCAGCCTCTCAAAATGTTGGGGTTACGGGTGTGAACACCGTGCCTGGCCGTCCATACCATTTCTTATGCTAGTGCTACTTACTAAAATACTCTTTCTCCATCTCACCTTTTGAGCATGTCTTAGATGTTATTTTTACTATGAAAAAAAATCTCTGATTTCTCCCAAGAGAAGATACCTCAAATAGGTCTTACAACACCTATGGTTAGGTGTTGCAGTTGCAGACTCCTGATTTTAAAACCCAAGTATCTCTTCAGTCCTGATCCTCCTCTCTACCTTTCACACCATTGTTTGCTCTTAGGGAATGACTTATTTTCCATAAGATGGCAAATGGCATTCCTTATTTCCTGTCTTCACCAATTATCCACACGAGCTGCGACCCTAGTGTTATGTTGAAAACGCTAACATAGTAATTACTCATGCTCATCAATCCTTCAAAGTCCTGGAAGTTTGAGTAGATGGGCAAAGCAAATTATTGCTTTGTACTTCATATTTTTTGTAAATGCACACATTCTTTTTATAAGAAAAATAAAGTCCTACATTGTTCCTTACTACTGGCAGTTTGGAAACCAGTCTCTTCCCATGGCATCAAAATCCCCTTCGTGGTTGAACAGGTGATCTTGTTAGAAATTCACATTTCTTTGGATGCCAGTCTCCAAGGTGTACTTCGACCCATGATAGCTGCATTTAAAGAAATTTTTATTAGTATTTGAGTTAGGGTCTCACTCTGTTGCCCAGGCTGGAGTGCAGTGATGCAGTCGTGACTCACCACAGCCTCAACCTCTTGGGCTCTGGCAATCCTTTTGCTTCAGCCTCCTGAGTAGCTGAGATTATAGGCACATACCACCATGCCCCACTAATTTTTTGATTTTTTGCAGAGATGGGGTCTTCCTATGTCAGGCTGGTCTTGAACTCCTGGGCTCAAGCAATCCATGCCTGGCCTCACATTAGGAATCTGAATATTCTTTGGCTCTGTTGTGCTTTGTGTGTGATGCTCTCCAGCCCTGTCAGTTTCCTTTTCAGTGGGGAGGGGCTCCCTCAAGCTCATGTCGCCTCCTCTGGGTAGTTCTACCTCATCTCCCTAGGCATAGCTGTGTCTTTTAACATACCTGTGTTAGAGTACTTATCACCTGGCCCTGTACTGTTTATTGTTATTTACTTGTAGCTGCCTAGATCCCAAAGAGTTTGAGACAAATTTTTAGAAGTTTCCAAACCTAAGAACTTGGTTCTTAGAATTCTGAATCTTGGTGTATCAGGGTTCTCCAAAGAAACAGAACCAATGGGCGCAAGAACTATTTGTTATGAAATATCAGGTCACATGATTATGGAGGCCGAGAAATCCCGTGATCTGCCATCAGGAAGCTGGAGACCCAAGGAAGCTATTGGTGTACGTAGAAAGCCTGACAGCTGGGGAGCCGATG